>NC_048595.1:185376358-185576358 GCF_003668045.3 Cricetulus griseus | reverse complement strand
CTGAGACAGGGTCTCACTGTGAACCTGAACCCTGCTGAACTCTCCAATTTCCTGCCCCAACCTTCCATGTTCTGAGGTTACAGGCATGCATCACCATACACACCCCTGAGGCATACGTAAGTCCAAAGATTTATCGCTACCACTGAATTACCTCAGACAAGTAGCAGTCTGGCCCTCGGTCATTCTAACCGGAAGAGCTATGTATCTCTACAAAAGAATAAAAATAGAGGCTGGGGAGATGACTGAGTTGGTAAAATGCTTGTCTTACAAGTACAAGGACCTGAGTTTGATCCTGAAAACACATATGCAAAGGCCAGGTATGGTAGATGTGATTTTAGTCACAGGGTTAGGAGGCAGAGACAGGCAGATCCCTGGGGCTCATTCACCAGCCTGCCTAGCCTACTTGGTGAGTTCCAGAGTGCCAGGCCAGGACATGCTGCAGGGAAGAAAAAAAAGTTAATGATACCTAAAAAAAAATGACACCCAGGGTAGTCTTCTGACCTCCATATGCATGTACACACACACAGACACACTCACACACAAGCACATACACACTTACACACACAGAAGTACACATACACAAGCACATCCACACACACACACAAGCACATACACACACAAGCACACACACACACCTCACTCACACACAAGCACATGCACACACACACACACACACACACACACACACACACACACACACTACACACCAACAAGAATAAAATATTTTGCTATAACCAGAGATTAATACACATGAAAGGAATTTACAAAATGTAATGAAATCCTGAAATGTTCCGTTTTATTTTAATAAAATGCATATCAAATTGTGGTTTTAAACAAATCAGTGTTATCCATGTGAGGTCGAGGGGTCAGTGTTATCCATGTGAGGTCGAGGGGTCAAGGGGGCTGTGAGCTTTCTTCAGTCAAGGCAGAGCACAGAAGTTACGGTTTCCTTCTACTATCTGCTTATTAGCAAAGGATTTTGAAAGGAGAAACTTTGTCTTAAAGTATTCCAGAAACACTAACCCTAGGAGTGGCAAACTACATTGCAACAGGTGGGAATTTAGAATTGCCCTCTAGTGGAGCGTGACTGGCATGGGCAGGGGGTTCCCATCTCCAGCTTCCTTGTACCTCTGGATCTCCAACCAACCATCCATCCATGTCTGAGGGATCCACAAGCTCATCCTTCCCCTCCTCTGTACTACATTCATTCCTGGAGTTCAGTGGATGCTGCTCAATGAATAGCTCAAAGCCTCAGTTCTGCACTGATAGCAGCTTGAGGATTACAGACTCTAAAGAGTTTTTGTGGTCAGGACTCCACCAGGAATGTGAGAAGAGGTCCCTCACAGTCTCTGCAGTTCTGAAACCCCCAAGCCTTCAGGCCTCCAGATGAAGCATCACCTCTCCTGTCTTGAGACCCTCCCCTTAGGGAGAAGCTTTTGGAAGTTCCTGCCTGCAACATAGGCTCTCTGGAGACTGGGTGGCAGGGGAGTGGGGGACTAAACTAGAAAGAGGACTCTGGGTAAGGAAACAAACAAACTCTGACATAAAGCCCAGCCCAAACCTTACCACTCTTTATTTTCCTAATCATCTTTTCAACCCCTCTCTATTCTGTGGGCTGAAAGCAATAAATGGAGTAGTAGACTCAGAGTTTGGAAGGCTCTGGCAGATGGGGCTAGGCTGAGTTATGGTTTTCTGTAGCCTTCTGGCTGCCCAGGAGTCATACATAATAGAAAAAGAGGTAAATAAGAATTAAAAGGCTGAAGTCTCTTTTTTCTTCTGTCCTTTGATTACACCGCTGTTTTATTGATGGTTCCCCAAAGACAAGGAAACTCCCTTTATGTGTCATTGCTTCTGTAAATTGTTGAGGAATCACAAAAATGAAATACTTCACAGCAGATTTTTCGCTATTGCTTCTTTCCCGCTGTACTGACCCTCTTAAAGTGATGGCTTACTTATGCCCCTATTCTGCAGCCCTACAGCCTCTCTGTCCCACTGCCCCAGCACAACAGGCTTTCATTTTGCTGTGTCTTAGGTGCCAGAGGAAACCAAATCCCTCTTAGTCTACACTGAGCCTGGTGTAGTATTCATCAGGGTAGGACAGAGTTGGTTTCATATGATACTGTTGTGGTCTAGGAGACATGCCCTCAGCAGACAAGTCACATTCTTGCTTTTGCCTCTGCATCAGAATTGAGGGCACAGTTGTATGCAGAAGGTTTAAATGCTCTCCTGAACACTCTGGGAAGAGGAACATGGAGGAGGAGTGGCTATCTGAATTCTCTAGACAATCTCTCAAGGTCTTACTTTCCTTCGCCAAAATAAAACCCGATACAGAATTTGATCGCTGATTCCGAATCTATCCAGAAGTTTCTAGCATGGGTAAGATTTCACTATGTAGCTGTTGTCATATGTCACTCAGCCTCCAGCCAACAAATTAAAGAGATTGGGGACACTGGTCATCATTCTGTGTTCTTTTCTGGGTGGAGGAAATACCTTTTAAACAGAAAGGATTTGGCACAGTAACAGGATAGAGGACATCAAGGCAGAGTGTGACACCAGAGCATTGAAGCCTCAGGCAATGAGTATGAGCAGATCTGAAAGGGGAAGGAAATGCAATAGAAATTAAAACATACCTGGATGCTGATTTTAGCAATAACCATAACAGAACTAATGGGAACACTGGGCAGGCACCCTCAGGCTTAAGGAACAAACCATTAGGACATTCCTGCAGCAGAAGTGATGGTTTCATGACCTGGTGCAAACAACCCTTTCTTCTTTGGTACAAATGTCGTTATGAAAGGGGAAAGGCTCTGGATCACCATGGGGGAGACACAGTCTGTTCTCTTTTTTAATTATTTATTTATTATGTACACAGTATTCTGCTTACATGTATGTCTGCATGCCAAAAGAGGGCACGAGATCTCATTATAGATGGTTGTGAGCCACCATGTGGTTGCTGGGAATTGAACTAGGGACCTTTGGAAGAACAAGCAGTGCTCTTAACCTCTGAGCCATTCTCCAGCCCCATAGTCTATTCTTTAACCAACTTTTACAAACATTTACATTTACAAACTTTTACATTTAATGTCAGCACCTAAATGACACGGAACAGGCTGACACATGTGCTCTCTCTGCTTCCTTCGAAGACTCTGTTCTGGAAGTAGAGGGGGAAAATCCCCCTGCTTTTGTCTCTGGATCATCTTTGATAAGTAAGGTATTAAATATAACTGGTTCAGTGACCTCCTGTGAGTGCAGGACGTGACAGCACTAAATGGGAATGATTGGATTCATATCTGTGTTATGGTTTCAAATTTCTGGGTCCTTTCTAGGTATCCTGCTGTAAATTCTTCATTTTAGGTCCAAGCAAAAGGAATGTGACAGATTTAATACCTCAATTAAATTATTAACTGTGAGGATTCATGAAACAGTGGCACAGCTAGACAGGGCCAGTCCATCACTCATAATTCTGCAAAGGAAAATTAAAGTGGCATTTTAAAAATTATTATTTCAATGAAATATTTTTCTTGGTTAACTCTCTTGCATTACTCCACTAAGTTTATTATGTTTTGTGTAATATAAAACAATCACATCTATTTGGCCACTTCTGAGTGTCTAAAGCCTAACATCCAAATGGGAGAGAATGAACTTGCTTAGGAAAGGGTGTTAGTTATGTGTACCATTTCATCCCCCAAAGGTAAAGTGGCTGCCATTTTCTAAAACCATGACCTTTATGAGAACATTGTCAAGTCCAAATTCCAGTAGACAGACTCCAGGAAATAGAAAATAACTTTTTTTCTCAAAGTGGTTGTGCCTTTTGGTTATGGTCAAAAGAAAATAGATTTGAAGTCTAATCCCACCCATTAATTTAGTGTGTGTGTGTGTGTGTGTGTGTGTGTGTGTGTGTGTGTGTGTGTTTATGTGTGTGTATGTATGTGTGTGTGTATGTATGTATGTATATGTGTGTCTGTGTATGTGTGCGTGTGTGAAGGCAGTTTCCCTGTTCCCAAATAACCACAGTGAGGCTTAATATTAATTATAAATGCTCAGCCAGTAGCTCAGGCTTGTTACTAACTAACTCTTACAACTTAGATTAACTTATTTATATTATCTACATTCTGCCATGTGGCATTACCTCTCTTTCATCTTGCAACTCCTGTTTCCTCTCCTTATTTGCTGGTGACTCTTCTGACTCTACCCTTCTACTTCCCAATGTCCTTAGTCTGGTTTTCCTGCCTAACCTTATCCTTTCCAGCTTTAAGCCAGTCATCTTCCTTATTAAACCAATTACAGCATAATTTACACAGTGTATGGAAGGATTGTTCCACAGCATAAACATGCATGCATAAGTGAAACAGCCCATGTGTGAAGGTCAGAAGACAACTTTCAGGAATTCTACCACGAGTCCTAGAGATTGAACTCAGGCTGTCAGACTTCTATGGCAGAAGCATGATATACACTTTCTACAAAACCTTCATGGTCCTATTTCAACCTAAGAACCAGGTGTCAAGTCCTCCCTTGGCACAATTTTTCTAGGGTCTGATAGAAACTCAGTATCATCCATATTCATTCCCACCAAAGTGATTGTTGATGCACAAGTACCTCCTTCTCCAAACTTCTTCAATCAGGTGCTGTCTCACTAGCCACTCTGTATTCTTAAAGTTGCAAAACATCAACTTATGCTAAAATTTAAAATATTAAGTTATTGGTGTCTCACAAAACTATATCAAAATCATATTCATTTGGATGCTACAGTTTACCAGTTGCTTGGATTTTGTATACATTCTCAAAAAGGTTGTCTCAGAATGCTGAAAGAATTTCCCCCCAAATCCATGAAATTTGCCAAAAAGAAAAGATTCATAAATGACTGAAACCATTACTCAACTCTTAATTGACATGAGGGTCTCCATGTAGCCTGTCGGTGTCTGAGAGGCCACTCATGTACAGAAGCATTCATTAGCTAAGAATGGATTTCCAGTGTGAGGATTCAGTGACTATAATAATAAACAAATGCCAAATTACAAAAATGTATTAAGCTTCTGCACCAGCGGCTGAAATGAGCCTGGAGTCTCTGAAAGTCCACGTGGGAATAAAAGCATGGCCCCCAGCTGGATCCAAAATGTGAATGCAAAAACACTTTTTCTTTTAAAGAGTCTATATAATGTGTCCTAAAGAAATCATTCAAGTATTAAACAGACTACTGCTCCCATCTCTTAGTCTTCTATTTGATTGAATGTCAGGGACCTCCCTCATGGGGAGATGCTGTGTCAACCAACCGACTCCGAGAAGCAACCCAGGTTACTCAAACAAGCTCACAAAAAGCATTTAAGGACCTCAGAGCATCTGAGTTAAACCCTAGTTCAGTTTTTCCCAAGTGCCCCCAATCTGTTCTTAATTATGCCTACTCGACTCAACCTTGATACATCCTGAGCCAAGTAGAGAGAATTGGGCCCAGGGGTTTCACATTTTCATTAAAAATCCAGGGGTAACATTCAACCAACTTGAATTGTGGGTGGTAGCTCACCTCGTGCCTTCTGCACAGGAAATTTGACTGAACACATGGAGCTGGGCTGTGCAACAAGATCGATGTTTGCTTTGCTGGTACATATGCACTAAATGGTACTTGGCAAGATTTTATCCCGCCCTTACACTGGCCCACAACTAAATCATTATCTTTCCTGATAGCTTTCAGATACCTAAATAAAAGGATCAGTTTCATGACACACATGAAGTGCAAAGGCATGTTCTGTTAACAGTAATGACCATAAGTTCCCAATCCTATTAACTGCTTTACAACAGTGATGTTTTAACTCCTGTGGGCTCCATCAGTGCTCCATGACAATGCTGGGTATAATATATATGTGTGTGTTTATAGATGAAAATATACCTCAAGGGGATGTGACCCAATGGTAGAGTACTTGCCTAGCATGAATAAGGTCCTGTGTTTGATTCCAACATCACAAATCAAGAGGAAGATGAGGAATACAATATAAAGAAACATATTAAATTATATGCATGAAGCCCTGGATCCAGTCCCCACCACTGCATAAACCTGGCATGGTGGATTACACTCTTGTAATGCCAACATTTAGGATGTGAAGGCAGAAGTATCAGAAGATTGAGGTCATCTTCAGCTCTAATCGCAAATTTATGTCAACTTGAGTTATATGAGACCCTATCTCAAAAGCACACACACACACACACACACACACACACACACACACACACACACACACACACACACACACGGGAAAGAGGAAATAAACTCTCAATGAATTAGAAAAGTATAAAACTGTATATCTTGAAGAGCACGAATTACATGAGGCAAACGATCTTGTTCCAAGTTTTTGGATAAAAATGTCATCTGCTTTTAACTGCAAAATACCCAACCTATTTATTGTTGGCCTTAGATAAATAGCTCAATGAGGTGCTGTCCACACAACAAGAACTGACTTCCGATCCCCAGCACCCACATAAAAAGGCTGCCACTGCAGTGCACAACTGTAACAGATCTCTAAAGCTTGCTGGCTGGCTAAACTAGCTGAACTAGAGATCTCCAGGTTCAGTGAAAGACCTTGTCCCAAAGATAAGGTAAGGGGCAACTGATAAAACATAATATCAGCTGTTCACCTCTGAGCACCTGTACACATGCACACACATACATGAAGATGTACACATACATATATTTCACTCTAGATAAGTATTTGTATGTTTGGTTATATTAGATTGGTTTTACGGATGGAATCCACAAAAATACCATAAATGGAAAACTCCCTGGAAAAACTTGACTCGAGTTTCTTTTTCTCTACTTAAATTCTTTGAAAGTTAAGGTGTTAGTTCAGACATGGATAGGTTACCAACCTCAACTCTGCCCCACCCCCATCCAAGGCTCACAGAACATCATGGGAGAGCAGGTGGAAAGAAGGTAAGAGGCAGAAGATAGAAAGGAGACCTGTGATATGCTGACATCTGGTCTTATGGCTGATGCACACATCAACTCACAGCAGCTGTGATTGTCTGCACAAGACCAAGCAATCATAATCCAGCGTAAATGGGGCAGGGGGATTCCAAGGTCCCACCCCCAGCTGAGTTTTGTAGTTTATGGCTGTTAAAAGGACAGTCACTTTTCTTTGAGGATGTGGCCCCTGATGAGTTGCCTGTGTTCCAGTGGATGGCCTCATATGTGCATATGGCACTAATTGGTTTCTCAACAATAATATTAATTCGTAATAATTTTTTAAAGAGAACACCATGTCAGGAAGGAAATGGTTTGATGTATCCCGGGGATTTGGAAAGAGGTAGTGAGGAACAAATAAGATCAAAATACATTGTAGACACATACAAAATGTCAAAGAATAAATAAATTTAAAAATAAAATTTGGAGATTTAAAAGTCATATGCAGGCAATACATGGGATTTGGTGGCTCGAGAAATGGTTTGGTGGTTAAGAGAACTGGTTGATCCTATAGAGGACCCAAGTACAGTTCCCAGTATTCATATGGCAGCTTGCAACCATCTATAACTCCATTTCCAGAAGATTTTACTTCTTCTTCTGGCCTCCACAGGCAAAACACCCATACACATAAAACACGTCAAAATAAACAATATTTAAAAAGAGAAAACAGGATTTTGCTGAATTTGAACTAAAGGATATTCCTCCCTCCCCCCCCCTTACTTATTTGGAGACATCTATCTAGGCAGCAGGCCCAGTACTTCTAGATGGATAATAAAGGAAATGTTTTTTTTTCCATTTTTTTATTTGAATTAGAAACAAGATTGTTTTACATGTCAATCCCAGTTCCCTCTCCCTCCCCTTCTCCCCTGCCACCCCCTCAACTAAAACCCTACCTATCAGAGGGAGGGTGAGGCCTTCCATAGGGGGTCTTCAGGGTCTGTCATATCCTTTGGGATAGGGCCTAGGCCCACCACCGTGTGTCTTGGCTCAGGAAGTATCCCTCTATGTGGAATGGGACATGTTTTTAAAACTAGAATATAGTAGAGATCCTTGTTTGAGAGATGCCAAGTGCTTACATTTACCCCTATTTACTTCTTCATTAACAAATTGTTTTTAAGCTGATTATGAGTAAGATTCAAATATATCAAATCAGGAATTTGGCACTGGGGACCTGAGTTTGTAACGATACCCAAGTGGTAATTTTCAGAAAGGTGACACCTGCCTCTGAACTGGAATTTCAGGCCCACCCTTCTGACTTTATGGGTCAGAGAATATTTGTATAATTGAGCATGTCTGAAAACCTATCCTGGGTAGTTCTCTGGATAAAACTAAATAAATAAAGTGTGTAAGCCCTGTAAAGAAGCTCTCAGAGCCTACCTACCCCCAAAGTGTATCCCATGGGGTATTTATAGGTTACATAAAAAAGGGGGTGATCCATGACCAAATAACCTTGGCCAGCTCGAGGTTAAACAAGGGAAACACATTTCTTCACTCTAGAGTTTCTCAGAGTCTTTATGTTGTGACTCTCTTGGAGAAGCATAACAGAGTACATCTCTGAACTAGGGTCCCAAAGAGTACAGTTTTAGAAATGCTGAACCAGGTGAACAATGACTTATAGACATGGTTTTATACATTTCAATTCTCATAGTACCCACAGCAAAGCTGAGTAATACATGTAAGGTTGGCTCACCTACTGACTTCTCAGTATCTAAGAGGTAGGATTATCATACAAGGTGTGAAGGAAATGTAGGCTTAAAAACTCTTAAAGACAGCAAGCGAATCTCTGCCATTTACTCTGTTATTTGTTAGTATTTCATTTCTCCTTCTGGACTGTTGGCATATATCAGAGTCACCACTAAAGCAATGACTCCCTTGTGAATGACTGATCAGCCTTTCACCTCCTAAAACCAAATATAGGGCTTCATAGATCTAATGCTTACATGAGGAGGAAAGCTGTAGCAATGGAGCAATGTTGGAACCGTGACAGCAGAAACACCAGCGGAGCCATGGAGCTTAACATGCCTCAGGAGGTGAGAACATCTCACATATGCCAATCTCTCTAATCAAAATGGATCAGCCTTAGACAGGAACATCAGAGGGATACCAAGAAGGAGAACAGTCTGGGCCCAAGAGAATTAGCTTGCTAGTGTTGGGGCCACTCCAGCGTAGGGGTCTAACAGAGCCTCATTTGCCAGGCCACACTGCAGGAAACCATCATGTAGCATGCAAAACTGAAATTGGCCAATGGAGGATAAGAGGCAAATGAAAAGAGCAGTTGCTGTCAGCGGTTCTCCTGTTCAAGGACTGAGGCAAACTTGTTTGATATTTTTAGTTAGCTTGGTGCTAAATGGCATGTTCCATGTCACTGGAGGAAAGCCAGCCAGGGTAGAAACCAAATGGCTGAGAATTAAAGGTTTATGGCTTATCTTTTCATATGGAGAGGAAAAGGGGAAAAAGAGTCCAAATCTCAGAGTGTTTGAAACCAAATTGTTTTTCACAGTGTGCAACGTGCTTTGATGGAATGGGGGTGGCTTGCATGATGTCATCCACAGGGATTAAGAAAACAGTCTACTAAGGTTAACAAGCAGCAATCGTAGCAGAACTAGTGAAGGATTACAGCTGGGCTAATTCATCAATTACTTTTAGTTGCAGAGGCCCCTACAGAGGCAGAAGCCAGTGTACACATTTTGGCAGATGAAGGATCAGCTTGGTCAACAAAGACCCTGACAGCAACGAACATTCTTTATAACTTCATTTTTCATCCCTAAAAGAGGGAAATCCCACTAATGCCGGTCACTGCCACTCAAAAGCAAAAAGATAACTATAAATATCTATAGGCTCTCAAAACCTGTATTACATGAAATAGACCAAACCTTGTCTCTGGGTTAGACTCCATTCATCCAATACATATTGTGTCTCATTCGTTAAGTTTCACTCTTACTGGTCTCCTGTAAAAACTGACTTGGGAGAAAAACTAACCAAAAACCAGAACTAGAAACAGCTAAAGCTTTTAGTTACTGTATAATTTACTTTCTTTCCAATATTGTGTTTGGGTTCAGTGTGGTGCATGCTTGTAGTCTAGAGGCTGAGGCAAGAGGATCAGGAGTTTGAGGCCAGCCTGAGCTACATAACAGGACTATGTCTCAAACAACAACAAAGGTAATTTCTAATTGTGAATATTAATGAGTGCTTTCCCATACATGGAGAATATGAATGATTTGAGTGAAGAGCTTTAGGTAAATGAGCTATTTACGAAGAGCTAGATATGAGGAGATAGATTTTTTATATAGAAAGGGAAAGGTGGGCAATGATTAAAGAAAACCAGCCATTTAAATTCCTCTGCTGTTTACTATAGTAAAGACAGTAGGAGACAAAGTTGTGTAAGTGATTAGCCATGCTCTAGTTATTTAGTGGGGGAGATGACTATACAACACAAAATAGACAGATCACAGAAGGGACACATAAAATGACGTTAGAGAGTTGGAAAATGGAAAGCCATCATCGGGAAGCAGGAATCAAGAAAAAATTCCCGGAAGACCTTTGATTTGAGATGGTCAAGCTATGATGAGGAGTAAGTCAAGGATGGCATGAAATGAGGAGATGAATAATTGTTGAGAGAACACTATAAAAAGCGCAGCTGGTGATAGACAACTGGATCTATCCAGACATGAGAGTGCTCATGTCCTCAATGGGTTAGTCTATGAAGTGCTCACAGCTGTTAGAAGAGATAGTGGGAAGATGTATGTCACTGAGGGAGAGCATCTTTGTCCCTAGGCCCCTCCCATCTGTGTGCTTCTCAGCGACCATGAGATGAGCAACATTTTTGCTATGCACAATAACTCCCCACAATAACAGGACCAAGTGACCATGGTCTGAAACTCCTGGAAGTTTGAGCCAAAATAATTTTCCTCCCTAAGTTCATTTTCTCAGGCATTTTATCACAGGGGCAAGAGAATGGCTGTGCTGGCTAGTTTTATTTCAACTTGTCACAACTAGAGTGATCAGAGAAGAGGAAACTTCAATTAAGAAAATGCCTCAATAGCACTGTAGTTAATCCTGTGGGGAATTTTCTTAATTGTTGACTATTAGGGGATGGCCCAGCCCATTGTGGGTGGTGCCATCGCTGAGCTGCTGGTCCTAGGTTCTACAAGGAAGCAGGCTGAGCAAGCCATGAGGAGCAAGCCAGTAAGCAGCACCCCTCCATGACCTCTGCGTCAACTCCTGCCTCCAGGTTCCTCCCCTGTTTGAGTTCCTGTCCTGACTTCCTTCAGTGATAAAGTATAAACTAAATAAACTCTTTCCTCCTCAAATTGCTTTGGTCATGGTGTTGCGCCACAACAGTAATAATCCTTACTAGGACACTGACTAACACAATCCTTGTTGGTTTTCCAGGAGCAATATGTTCACTTAAGGAAGAGGTAAAGAACAGAAAGCTGAGTTGGGATCATTTTTGAAGGGTTTTGAATTCCACAGGATTTGAACTTGAACAAAGTAAGGGAGGGAGTCATTCAAACTTTTTGAGAAAAACATTAGAATCAGAAAAACAAGCAGTGTCTATGCACCGTATCCTGACACTGTTACAGTGGGGAGAATGCAGGGAAGAAAGTTAAAAGCTGTCATCACAGTAAGTCTAGGAAGAAGGCAGTGAGAGCATCCAAGTGGTTAACAGAGGGAACTGAGACAAAATATAGAGACAATACTCAAGGAGAACCCAAAGAATTTGACCTCTAGTCATATGGAGTCACAGATATTGAAGAAAAGAAAAGGCTGGCTGGGGATTTGGCTCAGTTGATGGAATATTCGAGTAGCATACACCAAGTCCTGGGTTTGAACCCCAGTATCACATAAAACAGAAACAGTGGCACATGCCTACTATCCCTGTATCTAGGAAGCAAAAGCAGGAGATTAGAAATTCAAGACCTTCCTTGGCTAGGTAGTGAAGTCAAGGCCAAACTGGATTACATGCCTCAAAAAGGAAAAAGAAAGACAAGAAGGGAGGAAAGGAGGAAAGGAGGGAGGGAGGGAGGGAGGGAGGGAGGGAGGGAGGGAGGGAGGGAGGGAGGGAGGGAGGGAGGGAGGGAGGGAGGAAGGGAGGGAGGGAAAGATCAATTATAGGAAAGTAAAATAGAGTGTACCAACTTTCATGACAGGAACAATGAAAAAGTGGGGCTGTCTGGGTGTCCTTAGTCAGGTCTCTTAGAGTGTTGACAGTCTCAGCTACATCCAAATATTTATGGAACTTAGCAAGGTTATCCAGGAGTGGAGGAGCAAAGAATTTGCTCATATAGAGTAAGGGTAGATACCCTTCAGAAAGAATTCCCAATTCTCCAGCAAACATCTTACAAGCTCTTGTCATGTGCCAGGTGCTGTACTGGGCATGCTAAGAGAAATTTAAATGTAAAACAGGCTTACAGAGTAGGAGCTAAGAATCTAGCAGTTTTTCATTCTGAAACTATCACCTAGAGCAAGCACTTTTTCCCCAGCTCATTTATATCCCAGAAATAGCTCTGTGTCTATAATCACTTGGATGGTGGTTGTTAGAGTTGCCAGGTATAACATTTTTTAGGATCATAAGTGGGTTTGTGGGAAACATTATTACAAACAGTCATGAGGGCAGGTTGGGGCAAGGAGTAAAGAAAGAGCTAAACTCCCAGAGTGAGCACAGCAGAGGAAACCTTCAGAGAAATCTCTGAGGTTAGAGCCTGAACCCAAACGCCTCACTAATGTGTCAGTTTCCATCAGAGTGAGCTACATGGAGCCACCAGCAAGGCTCTGAGGCATAACCAGGCTGAGTTCAAGGGTTGAATCCAAAAGCTAGAACTGTGGTATATACATGTCTAAAAGGAATCTCTGCCCAGCATGGAAATGAAGAGTCATGTAAAGACTGTAAGAATTTTCCTATCTCTTCCCGCCTTCTGTATCTTTATGCTGCCTCAGAAATCTAACACCATAAACATTTTGGTTTGGAGTTGTTTTTTTGTTTCTAGCGGTATCTCACTATAAAGCCCAAGCAGGTGTTGAACTCACTAAGTAGCACGGACTGGCCTTTAGCTCTTTTTTGTTTTGGTTGGTTGGTTGGTTGGTTGGTTGGTTTTGATTTTGGTTTTTCGAAACAGGGTTTCCCTGTGTAACATCCCTGACTGTCCTGGAACTCACTTTGTAGACCAGGCTGCCCTTGAACTTACAGAGATCCACTTGTCTCTGCCTCCCAAATGCTAGGATTAAAGGCATGCACAACCACTGCCAGGCCTTTTACTCTTGATTGTCCTGCTTCTGCCTCTCTAGTGCTAGTGTTACAGACGTGACCACTAGGCTTGGCTTTACATTTGCCTATCTATTGCTGTGTATTGAATGTGAAATGCCCCTGCGGGCTCCCATGTTTGAAGACTGGGTCTGGTAGTGCTGTTTTGGAAATTAGTGAAACCTTTAAAAGTTGGAGCCTTCCTGAAAAAAGGAGGTCCCTGGGGGCAGGCCTTGGGTTTTACCACCCATTCTTACTTCATTTTTTTTTTTTTTTGAGACAGCGTTTCTCCGTGTAGCTTTGGAGCCTATCCTAGCACTGGCTTTGGAGACCTGGCTGGCCTCGAACTCACAGAGATCCTCCTGTCTCTGCCTCCAGAGCGCTGGGATTAAAGGCGTGCACCACCAATGCCCAGCTCATTCTCACTTCTTATCTGTCCTCTACTTCTTGATGTAAATGCTGTTGGAGTATCTGCCTCACACCCTTGCAGCCGTGCCCTCCCTGCCATAATGGACTGTATCTCCTAAGGCTAGAAGCCAAAATAAACTTGTTCTTCCTTAAGTATATCATCTATCACCTACCTACCTACCTACCTACCTACCTATCATCTATCTGTCTACCTTTCTATCTAATATCTATCCTTCCCTCCCTCTGCCCCCCCTTTCTCCACATTGCCCTATGCAGTTCCCTCTTAGCTGCCTGTGTGCCCTCATACTGTCTCTCAGTGCCATCTCAAGACCTTTTGTGTGTGATATTTTTCATTGGGATTTTTTTATTCTGTAAGCCTTCTTTGTTTGCAAAGGCTTTACTGTAAATGAGTCAACAAACAAAAACCCTTCCCATCAATTCATTTGAACATAGGCCTATTGCACCATAACTTATTTTTCTCCTCTGATAATTTAGCACCAAACAAAAACAAATATTATGCTTGGTGTGATAACACACGCCTTTAATCCCAGCACTTGGGAGTCAGAGGCATGTTTGAGGCCAGACTGGTCTACATTGGGAGTTCCAGGCTGGGCAAGGCTACAGAGTGAGATCCAGTCTCAAAAGATCAATCAATTAAGATTCAGTATTACATACTTTAAGTGTTTGGGGATCTAGAGTAGAACTGTTGCCTAGTCTATCTTGAGCACTTAGGCAGTGCTAAATAGTCTGTGAAGCAGGAAACTACATAATCCTTAGCACATTCACAGGAGAGTAATAACTACTCCTGCCACTTTTCAGATGAGAAATCTGAGGCCAAAAACTAAGATCCCAGTCACTTGCCTGGTAAAAGACTAAGCTGAGGCTGGAATATACATCCAGACGCTGCACCCTCCTAACCATGATTGTGATACACAAGGGAGAATAGAGGCTCTGGGGATCTAGAGGGTTACTCTTCTGTAAGCATTTATGTTACATTTAATTAAGGGATTAACTTGGACAGAATCCACCAAAGAAAAGAAATTAAGAATTATAGGGGATAGTTGACAAATGGACAAATGGATTCCTGTTGGGGATTTGGTTAAGAAATGAAGAATTTACTGACAGTAAGAATCATTAAACAAAGATATGAATTACTAAAAAGGAATTAGGTAGTATGAAGGGCTCTAAGCAAGTAAACCTTGTCTTTTATAGCCCCTGGTAAATTCAGTTAGGAAACTAGAATTAAAAGAATAAATAACTAAATTATAGCTGGTGTAACAATACTGCAGCATATAAATGGCTATAAAGGGGAAATTCCAACACTGAGGAGAAAAAATGAAAAACTTAAAACTCTTTTGAGGTCTGGGAATACAACAACATATGAAAAGCACTTGTCTGGCACGTCGAAGGTCCTGTATTCCATTCCAGCACTAGGAGGTGGAGACCCTCTCTTGAGCCACTCAGAGTGGCTCATGTCTGTAATCTCAGTTCACAGAAGGTTAGAAAGACACTAAATCTGCTATAGGAGGATAAAGAGGAAACATTTCAAGATATGGGCAGAGGCAAGAAACTCCAAAATCCAGCTGTAAAATTGAAAACGCTACAAAACTCTACCAGTAGGATCCAGGAAATTACACAGCATTTCCACGGCCTAGGACACTGAGCAGAGTGAAGAAGAGTAAGCTTACAGAATGGGAGAGAACTCTGCCAGCTGCATTTCAGATGAGATGTAACACTAAAAAGTCCTAACAACAACTTATTTTTTATTTTTAAAATTATCCTTTTGAGATTATAATTATATCTCATTTCCTCTTTCCCTTTCCTCCCTCCAAAGCCTCCCATATAACCCTTCTTGCTCTCTGTTTTCACTAAGTGTTGCTATGTACATACATGTATATACTTACATATTCCTAAATATATAAATACAACCAGCTCAGCCTGCATAATGTTACTTGTATGTGTGTTTTCAGGGCTGACCATTTGGTGTTGCATAACAATACCTGGAGGAGACAATTTCTCCCCTTTTTCATCATTTCGTTGCCTGTAGTTCTTTGTGTGGGGCTCAGGTCTCCTGGACTGTCTCCCATCCACTTTAGCGTGTCTACTGTTGTTGTACTAACTCAACCCATGTTTCGGCAGTCATGTTGGCTTCTGACATTTCTAGGAGACACAATCTCACAGCAAACTCACTGATCCTCTCTGGCCCCTACAGTCTTTCTGCCCCCTCTTTTGCAAGCGATCCCTGAGCCCTTGGTGCAGAAGTGTTGTGTATGCGTTTCTGTCAGGACTCGGCTCCACAACTTTGCATTTTGATAGGAGGAGGTTTTCTGTAATGATTTCCATCTGTTGCAAAGAGAACTTTCCTTGATGAGGGGTGAGTACTGCACTTGTCTGTGAGTAGAAGGACAAATATTTATGATGTAGTTAGGGATTATGCTGGTTTAGTAGCGAGGGAGTTGTAGTTTCTCCTTCAAGACCCATGACTTCATTAGCCCTGGGGAGATAACTATCTACCTAAAAAAATCCCTATAATATACATATGGCTGTGTATAAATATTCATATATAGTTCAATGAGATTCTCTCACCTGAGCTGACAATGCTCCCTCCAAGAGCCAAAGACAATCTAAAAAAGCCCCCAAAACCAGGCATTAGAAGCCCTCTTTTGACTTGTTGATCAGGGTTGGCCAAGAGACTTCTGTATTGCAGTACCATAATACTAACTTTGCAAATACGCCACACTTGTCTAATTTTTAATATTCATTTTATATGTACCAGTGTTTACCTGCATTGTATACAAGCACCATGAGCACACATATCACTCACAAAGGCAAGAAGAGAGTATTAGATTTCCTAGAAGTTACAGAGAGTTGTGATCTGTCCTGTGGGTGCTGGGAATTGAACCCAGGTCCTCAATGAAAACTGCAAGTGCAAGTAACCCATGAGCCATCTGCCTCCCCAGCCCAGCCTCCTTCAATTTTAACAGTCTTGATTTTTTTTGCTCTAAACTTTCTCATCTTACCAATTACAACAACTTGCTTTAAAAAAAAAAAAGTATTTCTTTGGTTTTGGCTTTAACTAGAAGGAAATAGACTATATACTTAAAATAAAAACTCAAAATATGCATTGCTCCATAATTACCCTTATCAAACAGAATTCAGCAGTGAAGATTTCTAATTAAAAGCTTTGTTCTGTTGGTCTTATCTAATGGAACAAGGATGCTAATGTTCCAAGTTATGAGTTAACTGTGGTTGTATAATGGAGCCTCTAGTGAGCTACATAATTCTTTTTCCAGAGTGTTAGAATACCAGGTTGCCTGGCAAGCTATTAAAAAAAAAAAAAAAAAAAAAAAAAGACTTTTCAAATATCCTTACAACTCAATGCTTCCTTTGTATTAGATGTAGTGACTTATTTCCACTCCAGCTGGAGAATTAAGTTTGAAATACTGTCCGGAATATTCTGCCTCAAAGTGTGACATGCTGTGCTGGTTGATGGATATCAGGAGCCTGTTAAACATGCCCGAACAGTGATGTCTTCACTACGCAAGCCTCTGGGTGGTTCATACATTTCCATTAAGCTAAATGCTCCTGTGACCAGGTCCTTAGTTCCCTCTGTGCTTTAGGCAGACCTAGAAGGACTTATCCTTCTAGGATAATGCAGATAACTTCTGAATTATCAATGAAGAAGAAACTGGCACAGATGGTTTTTGATGTACCAAAACATGCACACTGGGACACGTACATGCCTTGGGGACTCAAATCTGGATTAGATCTAACCTAAAATTTTCCAATTTAATGATTCCCTTCAGATACTAAAGTACAGAAAGAAAAACTTAGTGCCAAGTTTTACACAGATGTAATATTCCACATAAGTACATCTTGGTAGAATAAAAGTCACTCCATGGAAGTATATATTTTATTAAATCAAGCACTTGGAGATAGAAAAAAATAAGCCATAAATTATTTTAAGAAAATATTTAAGTTGCTTGTGTTTTCCCAACAATTTGTTTTACTCATTTGCACGGTGGGGGAAGAAAGTATGCTACATCCATAAGGCTCGTTAAGGACCTGGGCCCATGGACTCCTAAAACAAGGGGAATTTAAGAACCTTTCAGAGGGAAAATATGATCCTCATTGCTCTTTCCCTTCCCTCCCTGAGACATGCCTCCTATTAAAATTCTTGGTTTCCAATTTACTCATTTAAGATAAATGATGCCAAAATTCTGAAAATCATTTAGGATCACTGAAAATATTTATAAGGGAGCTAGCTGAGTAGAGTGCTTGCCTAGCAGGCACAAAGCACTGGGATGGATCCCCAGCACCTCATAAAATACAAATAGTAGCTTAAGCCTGTAATCCCAGGAAGTGGAAGCAGGAGGATCAGAGATTCAAGGTCATCCTTTGCTATGTAGAGTGAGTTTCAGGACACCCTGGGCTACATGAGCCCAGTTCCAAAAGAAAAATTACAGGAAAGGAGTTGTAGTTAACAAACAAACAAAAACTTTAAAAGCTGGAGAGATGTCGCAGCAGTTAAGAACACTGACTGCTCTTCCAGAGGTCCTGAGTTCAATTCCCAGCAACCACATGGTGGCTCACAGTCATCTATAATGAATGGGATCTGATGCCCTCTTCTGGCATGCAGGCAAACAGAGCACTCATGTATTAAAAAATAATAATAATGAACAAAAAACTTGGTTATCACAAGAATAAATGAAATTCTGTTATACAAACTGAAAGAAACAGACTCAGAACCTAAAAATTTCGTTCTTATGCTTTCTGACAGAGCAGAAGTGACTCCACTTTCTAAGATTCTATCTCCTCATTCTAAAGAAAAAAAACATACAGACAATTGTGTCTATTCTGCCTCCCTTTCTGCAAACCACATTCCAGAGCCAGCAGACACTCCCACACCCAAGAGCTCTGCTCCCCAGACCCCTTGCTCCACGGGCCCTTCCTGCAACCCGTATCTAGGATGAGAACACCAACATTCCTCCCATCCCATATTACAGAGAAAATTCTGAGGCTTGGAGCTTTGGGTACTTTCATCCTCTGCTCCTCTCTTTGCCATTCTCACCAGCATCCTTTGCTGTCCTCCCTCAATCACTGAGCCTTGGATCTAAGTCACCATGATCCCCGTGGCATCAGTTGACAGGATGCTAATTCTCACCATATTTGACTTAGTAAGGCTAGCCCTAAGGGATCAGGGGAAGCAGGCAAGAAAAAAAAGTAACCACTGGGAATGAAGGCAGAAAATTATGT
Source organism: Cricetulus griseus (assembly GCF_003668045.3). NCBI lineage: Eukaryota > Metazoa > Chordata > Mammalia > Rodentia > Cricetidae > Cricetulus > Cricetulus griseus. The sequence continues at coordinate 185,557,504 of NC_048595.1, read as the reverse complement.
CTTAACATGTCTTCTCCATGATTCTAGAATAAAACTGAGAACTAATTATATAGCAGAACTGTCTGTTATCCTCTGTAAAGCAAAATTCCAATACCCAGGATCACTTCACATGATTGGCATCATCTCAAGTGTTCCGACCTTAAGACACTGAGATTGACAATTAATAAATTGGACCTCCTAAAACTGAAAACTTCTGAAAGGCAAAAGACACAGTCAACAAGACAAAACGGCAGCCCACAGAATAGGAAAAGATCTTCACCAACTCCACATCAGCCAGAGGGCTGATCTCCAAAATATACAAAGAACTCAAAAAGCTAGTCACCAAAACACTAAATAATCCAATCAAAAATAGGGTACAGAACTAAACAGGGAATTCTCAACAGAAGAATCTAAAATGGCTGAAAGACACTTAAGAAAGTGCTCAACACTCATAGCCATCGGGGAAATGAAAATCAAAACAACTCTGAGATATCATCTTACACTCATCAGAATGACTAAAATCAAAAACACCAATGACTTTTATGCTGGAGAGGATGCAGAGAAAAAGAAATGCTTCTCCATTGCTGGTGGGAGTGCAAACTTGTACGATCACTTTGGAAGTCAGTATGGCAATTTCTCTGGAAATGGAAATCATTCTTCCTAAAGATCCAGCAATTCCACTCTTACGCATATACCAAAGGATGTGCATTCATACAGCAAGGACATATGCTCAACTATTTTCATAGCGGCATTATTTGTAATAACCAGAACCTGAAAGAAACCTAGATGCCCCTCAGCTTGAATGGATTCAGAAAATGTAGTACGTTTACACAATGAAGTACTACTCAGCGGGGGAAAAAAATGGAATCTTGAAATTTTCAGGCAAATGGATGGAACTAGAAGAAACCATCCTGAGTGAGGTAACCCAGGCACATAAAGTCAAACATGGTTGTACTCACTCATATACGGACATTAGACTTAGAGAAAAGGATTACCAGCCTACAATCCATACCTCCAGCAAAGCTAGGAAACAAGTAGGACTGTAAAAGAGACATACACAGTCCCTCAGTGAAGGGGAAAGGGACAAGAGCCCCTGAACAAATTGGGAGCATGGGGGAGGGGGAGGGAGGGGGGAGAAAGAGGTGGGGAGGGAAGAGGGGAGGAGAACATGAGGGATCAGGAAGATTGAGTTGGGAAAGGAATAGAGGAGAGCAAGAAAAGAGACACATCAATAGAGGAAACCACTATAGGTTTAAAGAGAAATCTGGCCCTAGGGAATTGTACAGAGATCCACAACGATGACCCCAACTAGGAACCTGAGCAATAGTGGAGAGGTTACCTTAAATGCCCTTCCTCTATAATGAAAATGATGACTACCTTAAATGTTATCCTAGAGGCTTTATCCAGTAGCTGATGGAAGCAGAAGCAGAGATCCACAGCTAAGCACTGAGCCAAACTCCAGGAATCCAGTTTCAAAGAGGGAGGAGTGACCAACAAAAGGGTCAAGCCCATGCTGGGAAAACATCTGCTCTGAGCAAGTGGGGACTCATAGACTCCAGTCTGACAACTGGGGAACCAACATAGGACCAAACTAGGCCCCCTGAACGTGGGTGTCAGCTAGGAGCACTGGGCAGTCTATGGAGCCTCTAGCAGTGGAACCAGGATGTATCCCTAGTGCATGAACAGACTTTGGGAGCCCATTTCCCATGAAGGGATACTCTCTTAGCCTAGATACACAGGGGAGGACCTAGGCCCTACCCCAAATGACTTGACAGATTTTTATGATCTCCATGGAAGGCCTCACCCTCCCTGGAAGATGGGATGGCGGTGGGTCAGTGGGAGACATGGGAGGATGGGAGGAAGAGGGAACTGGGATTGATATTGTAAAATAAGATTGTTTCTAATTTAAATAAAATTCATTTTTAAAAAAGACATTATATTCTTTTGGGTTTTTTTCTAGCGTTCTAGTTTTTCTCTACTTATTATTGGATTGACCTCTTTTCTCCCACTTTCATTTTATACTAGTAATTTCTCTAAGTAAATTGTATTGTGTCATCTATAAATTCATTTGTATTAATAGTGCAGATTTATGCCTAAGTCATATCTTTTCTTCAGGATCCTCCAAGAATTCTAGATACTTAAAATGCATGATTTCTCCCAACAAAAAGTAAAGATACCATATTTTCCTTTTGTAAGCAAAAGGTACCCTCTTTCTTTTCATCTTGGTGGAACTTCCTTCCTGCTTATCTAATTATAAATTCCTCCCATTCCTCCAGAACTCAGTTCCAACATCTCTCCCTTTAAAAAGAAGCTTCTCATACCAGCCTAATACTCATCACACTGCAACTCTCCTTCACTTGCATTATTTAATTGGCATTTAGTTCTTTAATATAAGCTGTACAAAAACAACACTGTAGTGATTCACCAAATAGGATATCCCCAGTGCTAGGCACAATTCCTGGCACACAGCAGCCACTTAAAAAGCTGGTCCAACACGGGAGTGGGCCTAGGCCCTATCCCAAAAGATATGATAGACTCTGATGACCCCCTAGGGAAGGCCTCACCCTCCCTGGGGAGCAGAAAGGATATGTGATAGGTAGGGTTTTAGTTAGGGGGGAGGAGGGGAGGAGGGGAGGGAGAGGGAACTGGGATTGACATGTAAAACAATCTTGTTTTTAATTCAAATAAAAAAATCTGAAAAAAAAAAGCTGTTCCATATAAGATAGATTAATGATCATGGCAGGTTTGGGTTACTTTCTAGTGGAATTGGTGTTTTACAGGAACACAAAGGACTCTAACAACTAGGAAAAGATCTATATGTTCATTCCTGAAAATAAAAGATTAGTAAGCTGGAGAGATAGCTCAGTGGTTATGAACACATATTGCTCACGCAAAGGACCCAAGTAGGGTTCTCAGTCCCCACATCAGTCAGCTCACAACCACCTGTAAGTCCCATAGAAGGGCTCTGATGTGCTCTTTTAGCTTCCATGGGCACATTTACTAGCATGCATATACCCAGACACAGGTATATACACTATTTTTAAAAATACAGATAAATCTTTTTTAAAAAAGATGAAACAAAAATTAGGGGCTAGGGAGATGGCTCAGTGGATAAAGTGTTTAACTCACACAAGCATGGGGAGTTCAGATCCCCAGAAACCATGTAAAAGTGCTAAGTAGACATGGTGGTCAACCATTAACCCCAGTGTTCAGAAGGTGGAGAAACACTATTTGATGCAGTGAGCTTGAGGATTCATTGAGAAATCCTGCTTCAATATATAAGATGAAGAGTAATTAAGGAAGATACCCCAAACCAACATTGGGTTTCCACATGCATAGGCACACTCACGTGCAAACATAAATGCACACATGTATGCATACTACACACATAGACACATACGAAAATTCCTGGAATGAAGACTGAGTTCTACATATGGCTACAGTTTTGCATATAACAACAGGGCATTCACACAAGGAAAATTACTGGTCATCAGTCAATAGGAAAGAAGAGTCCAGAAACAAGAATAGAGCCACATAGTCACTCTGAGATGCCACACAAACACTGTAGGGTATCTGTCCAAAGGGAAGGCTTTGTTAGCCCCTCTGATAAATGTTAATCAAAGTTATCAAATATGGAAATAGCAAAGCACTATCTTTGTACCTTCCCCTACATACACACATTGTATAAATGTTTTAGATGCCAAAGAAACCACAAGGCATATGAGAAAACACAAAATGCACAGGGAACAAATGTGCATAGGCTTAGAAGGCCAGGTCATAGACTGTCTACTACAATACACTTCAAAAGATGAGACACAAGTTGGGAGTGGTAGGGCACGCCTTTAATCCCAGCACTTGGGAGGCAAAGACAGGCAGATCTCTGAGCTTGAGGCCAACCTGGTCTACAAAAGTGAGTTCCAGAACAGCTAGGGCTACACAGACAAACCCCTTGTCCAAAAAATAAAAATAAAAATAAAAAGTGACACTGCCACCATTAAGGTTGACAATAGTTGCTTGTCATTATAAACTTACTTAAACTATGAAAATTTAAATAGAAACTAGGTATGGAACAACCCCACTTACCTAAAGAAAGGTTTGTTTTGGCCCACATAAATAGCAAGTCAGAAGTCTTTCTGACTCTGTCAGATGATCAGTATGTCACAGCTTTCCCCCATGAGGGGAAACAAAACTTAATGATCATTAACTCTCTCTGAAAACAGCCAAAATCACGTCAACAGATGGGTGACTGTCAATTAGCCATTTGTTAACCAGTATGGGTCTCTTGGCAACTCTCAAGACCTCAACAAAATGAGAGGGGAGGCATGAATAAGGATGAAAGGATAAGGCCTCCTGAATCTCATTTTTAATTTTTCATCATATTTTATATGCTTGATGGGAAAATAATATGGTGGGAAAATAATGGCATGAGGAGAAGGTGAATTTGCAGAGCATCAACTGAAGCCCTTTCGCCAAGACTGTTCTGGTCTTCCATGTTCCTTGGAGAAGAAACTTTTCTAATGTAAAACTGCTAAACTTAGCCATCACAAAGGCAGAAACCACAGTTCAAATTCTCTCCAGTTAAAGATGCAATAGGACTGGTACACACAGGAACTCATAGAAACCGTGGCAGCACACACAGGACTTGCATAGGTTCAAGACAGACTGGGTCCCAGCACTCAGAGGGGGAAGTGGAAATCAGTTCTCTCCAATGAAGTATCACTGGGCATATCAACCACACTCCAGGACAGGCCCCAAACTTAGGAGTACTTGGCCAGCACAAAACAAAACCCATGGGGCGGGGGTGGGGGGGGTGTTTTTAGCAGTTTTTTTGTTTTGTTTTCTTGTTTTTTGGGGGGGTTTTTTTGGTTTTTTTTTTTTTTAATGAAGAAAATGTCCTACAGCTGGATCTTTTTTTTCTTTTGACTTTTTTTATTTGAATTACAAACAAGATTGAATTACATGACAATCCCAGTTCCCTTCTCCCTCCCTTCCTCTGCTACCACCCCTCCAACTAAAACCCTACCTATCACATATCCTTTCTTCTAATCTACACCTGACTCAACCTTTCTGCTCCCTCATGACCTCTGCATTCTTCCTTTTCTTCCCTTCTCATTCTCGTAGCTCCCTCCCCCCTCTTCCATGTTCTCAATTTGCTCAGAGGATGGTGATCCTTTCCCCTTCTCCAGGGGACAAAGTTTGTCTCTTTTAGGGTCCTCCTTGTTTACTAGTTTCTCTGGCAGTGTGGATTGTAGGATGGTGATCCCTTACTCTATGTCTAAAATCCACATATGGATGAGTACATATCATGTTTGTCTTTTTGTGATTGGGTTACCTCTCTCAGAATGGTTTCTTCTAGTTCCATCCATTTTCCTGCAAATTTCAAGATTTCAAGATTCCATTGTTTTTTTTCTGCTGTTTTTTACTCCATTGTGTAAATGTACCACAATTTGTCTATCCATTCTTCAGTTGAGGGGCATATAGGCTGCTTCCAGTTTCTGGCTATTACAAATAGTGCTGCTATGAACATCATTGAACAGATGTCTTTGTTGTATGAATGTGCTTCTTTTGGGTAGATGCCTAGGAGTGGAATTGCTGGATCTTATGGTAGACGGATTCCCATTTTCTTGAGGAGTCACCATACTGATTTCCAAAGTGCTACGGCTGGATCTTAGGAGGCATTTTCTCAATTGAGGTTCCTTCCTTTCAGATGACTCTAGATTGTGTCAAGTTGACATGAAACTAGCCATCAGAGTTCCTTACTCTGATATTCAAACATCAGAAGCCATCAGCATCACCCTCAGAGCTAGTCAGCACACAAACTGCTAATCCCACATAGATTCTCTCTGATTCCTGTGACCCCACAGGCACAGACTGGACTGATGGAGTAGCCAGCATGAAACAGCAGTAACCACCAGAACCTCAAAGAAGTAAAACGTAGATCCTTCTCACACTGTGGGTCTGGGTGGTGCCAGAGGACATGCATTTCCAGCAGGCTGGTGGCTAGCCCTACCTTGTAGGCCTCAGTTACAGGACACCCATTGTGGTGGTGGTATCTTTGAGAATTGTATTTCAGAACTTGGGTATTTTCCCTTTACAAACTCATTGGAAAATAGTAACTAAAAGGTTCAGGCAGATACCTAGGCAGCTTAAAGGGCCCTGTGTTACGTGGCCACATCATGGCTATATCACTCATTACGGGCCTGCGTAGGGACTCAGTGAGCATGCATGAGCTCACCCTTATAAAAACCTGAAGCATTATTCTCCTCTCTCTCTCTTCTCTCTCTGGCGATTGACCATGGTGGTCAGCCATTAACTCTCTCTCTCTCTCTCTCTCTCTCTCCCTCTCTCTCCCCCCTCTCTCTCTGTGTGTGTGTGTGTGTGTGTGTGTCTTCTCTCTGTCTCTCTTCTCTCTTACTCTCTGTCCTGCTCTGTTCTTCTATTTCTTTCACTCACTTGCTCTCCCTTGATATAATAAACTATCGTTAATGTATCTCTTGTTCTCATGTCTCATCTTGCGCCCTTTTTCTAATTTAAGCAGAAATCTAACAGTAACAAACAACAAAGATGTGCCACAAATTTTACAAAGGATGAAAAGTACCATGGTCTATGATTTCCTTTCTGGAAAACAAAAAGCACACCAAAAAAAAAAAAAAAAAAAAAAAAAAAAGGATGCCAGGCTTCAATTTAAGAAAAGCAACAGTGACAGTCAATAGTCGATAGCACAGCCTGTAATCTCAACACTGGGGAACTGTGGCTGAAGGAGCTCAGTTTTGGTTGAGACTCATTTTTGGCAAAGATCAATGAGTTCATGCACCTAGAATGTAGATTTCTTTTACTTATGTACTACACTCTGAAAGGGCCACCATGACAAGCAACTGTGACAGAAAAGCCTCCCTGCAGAAGCTCTCACCATATGGGAAGGATAGTTTATGGGAGGGGTCTTCTCACTGTTTTCATGTGGCCTGATTGTGCCATTTTGGTCAAACACTCATTTCTGTGATTGAACGTGCCAGAGACAAAAAGATGTCACTTCCATGTCACCCACAGTGCAAGGTATAGAATAGTATAAATGCCGTAAGGGCTTTCATCAAAACACCCACATTTTCTATTTCTACCAAAACACATTTTCTGTTCCTTTGAGAAACATTAGGGATCTTGTTAAAATGATTTATCCAGTAAGATTAACACAAGACAGCACCAGTACTCACCATGGTAGAAACATGTCTATGCAGCCATAAATATACCCAGGAGCTGTTACGGGTCAGACACAGGTATAGTCAATGTGAAAAATGGAACAAGATTTCAGGTTTTAGGGAGTGTGCACTGATGGTGAGGCAGGGACTACACAAAAAGTAAGCAAACAAATGCACTTGATCAGGTCATAAGTGATCTGAAAAAGAACCAAACAGCCTCAGGTGATAAAGGAGAAGCTGCCCCACCACACTGCAAAGTCAGAGGAGGTTTCTCTGGTAAGGAAACATGAGTCATGAAAGATAAGAAGATGTCAAACACAATATTCATAAATTCCCTAGGCCAGAAAAGCTCCTGAGGTCTCAACCCTATACAAAGAACTAGAGTTAGCAGGGTAGAGCTGGGAGTAGGGGAGCCAAGAGCACACCAATTGGTTCTCTGATGCCAAGTGGTCAGCCCTGAAAACATACATACAAGTAACATTGTATGGATGCAACAGGTTATATTTAGGGATATATATATATATATATATATATATATATATAAACATTCAATAACAATTGATGATAAAAGATACCATGAATTTAAAGGAAAATAGGGAGGGGTATATAGGGAGGGTTTGGTGGGAGGAAAAGGAAAGGAGAAATGTTGTAATTAAAATATAATCTCAAAAATAAAAATAAAGGCTGGGCGTTGATGGTGCACGCCTTTAATCCCAGCACTCGGGAGGCAGAGACAGGTGAGTTTGAAGCCAGCCTACAGAGTGAGTTCCAAGACAGGCTCCAAAGCTACACAGAGAAACCCTGTCTCAAAAAACCAAAAAATAAAAAAATAAGAAATAAATTTTTAAAAAATAAAAATAAATCCCCTAGGCCACATTCATTGTGTTAATGTATAGTTTTGGCCAAGGAGCTATTTTCAATGATGCAGAAATGGGAAACAATTAGAAGGCAGAAGAATTGGGTGTTTCTTGCAAACAGGATGTGGGAAAGGGGTAAAGGGTGGCACAGAGGCCACAGGTTACCACCAGATGCTTCTGGGAATCTGTTCTGGGTAGGTTACTGTTTTCAAACTGGTTTATTGAGACAGTCAAGCCCCAGTGTGCTGAAGTTCTAACCCCGACTGAGTCATTTCCACAGTGAAATAATTGTTTTCAGGTTTGATCAGCCATGAGGCCCAGCCCCACAGGAACACACTTCAAAGACTTGGCAGTTGTTCCCAATCTGTCCATTTTGGGGACAACAAAGGCCAGCACTGAACTCTTGTCCGTCTGGTCAGCATGGTTAAGTACAGTATCAGTACTTCAGCCAGACCCTAAAGCACAACAGACCTCTATTCCTCCCCTCTCCTCTGAGCCCACCCACCCAATTTCTTCACATCATCCATTTAAGCATTATCAGCTTCAAAAAATGTATTTATTAATTCTTTGCAAAGGCCATACAACGTATTTTGATCAGACTCACCCTATCTCTCCCCCGTCTCCTTCTAGAACCATTCCCACTATCCCACTGCCCCTCTACTGCATGACCCAACCCCCCCACCCCCCACCCCCACCCCCCCCCCGCTTTTTTAAACCCATATAGTCCAATTTGTGCTGCCCATCTACTCCTGTGTGGTGCCATCCATGGAGTACAGTTGACCTAATCAAAGGTCACACCTTAAAAGAAAACTGGGTCTCCCTCCCCAAGAAGCCATCAGCTGTCCATAACTCCTCGGTTAAGGTCAGGTGCCGGTAAAAAACCTTCCTCCTTCAAGGCAGAATGTTGTGTGGCTTGATCATGTGCATACCTTGTGCCAGCAATCAAAGCTGCTGTGAGTTCAAGAAGGCCATGTCCTGTCACATCTAGAAAATACTGTTTCACTTTGGGCTTCTTGTGACCTCTGGCTCTTACACTCTTTCTACTCCCTCTTTTTCAGTGTTCCCTAAGTCTTGACCAGGAGGTGACATAGGCATAGGTATGTCTTTTTTGCCTGAGCAGGTCACTGACACTTAACCTCTGCACTTTGACCAACTTTGAATTTCTGCATTAACCATTGTCCACTTCACAAAGAGTCATCTGCATAGAATCAACTTTAAAGACAAATAGAACTACCTAGATTCTCAAAAAACAGTATCTTATGTCGCTTACATCTTTTCTTTCCGTCTGCTACTCTTAGCTTACCTTCACGTTCAAAAGGGGGCAGTACTTAGTGTTCACAAATGTTCTCAAAGGCAGTGAGATGAAAGGGGGCAATTGTGAATTGGACAGCTGGTCTGGTTAAGTGTGTGGAAAGTGAACGCTATAGAGGGCTGCAGTATTTCTCTGTGTTCTCTGTTCTTCTTCTCCTTGGGCTTCCATGAGCTTTCTTCTAGGAAAACTTTACCTATATTTATTTATCCTCTCTACATCATTCCCAACTCTGAGTTTTCTCATTCTCTTTTCTGCCTTACAAAACATATTGCCCTTATTCTCATTCTAGTCTACACCCTCCCTGATGGAGGCTTCCACTGGTTAGTTTGAAATTTTAATTCTAGTGCACTGCCTTGCCATGAGTGATTCCTGCTACTAGCAGCATCAACATAACATGGGAGGTTATAAAAATGTCCCTTCTCTGTCCAGGCTCATGCTCTTTGCCTTTGCATGCCTTTCGGGTGCTGGGTTCATGCTCTAGAGATAGAGAAATACTGTTGTGAAATACAAGTGAGGAGTAATAAGTGGTTGTCACTTCTAGATGTCAGTCTGGGGTTTGGAGGGTCTTTTAAGTCTTTTTATAAAAACACAGTTATGAAAATTGCAGAATCTGGTGTGTAAAGAAAGAGTGTGCCACTGTATTCCACAAAAGAGACCACGTAGTAGCTACTGACTCTTGCTACCCGCCAAGGGCTTCTGTGATGACAAGGAAGCTAGTTTCTGAAAAGGACCATTAGCTGTGCGTTCAGAAGCCATGAGAACATCTCACCGGAAGGTGAAGAGCACATTCAAATGCTGTGGTGCTCAGTACAGCCTTGCTCAGCAGAGAGAGCAAAGGGTTTCTCTAAGCATCCTCCCGTGGGATATTAATGGTCAGCCTCTAATCACACATCATTTATTGAAGGTGAAAGGAGGTCTGGTGTGGGCAAGGTGTGATGACCTGGCAATTTATTTTACTTCTTGGAGTCACAGACCAGTTTCTCTGGGTTCAGTGGGGTCAAAGAGCTTAAAGTGTTATCTAGGATAAGACAAACATGTAATTTTCTCTTGTTTTAGTCTATTTTTTAAATGATTAATTAAGAGACATGCCTTAAGACACATGAGATGGGGTTGCACCAATCTTTACAGTGATTCATAAAAGCTGATGTCTACAAGGTTAAGCTTGCTTAGGAACACACAGGCCAGAATCTCCATCTGAGAGAAAAATTCTTACCGAACCTTACCCGAACCCCAATCTTCCCTGTACAGTAACATCCTCCTGGGCTTAGATTTTCCATCAAGACTTAGACTTCTCTGCAAAACCCCTTTAGAGTGATGTGGCTGGCAGTATTCGAAAGGCAAGAAAACAAGCCTGCCAGGGCTTGCACTGAGCTAAGAAAACATTTTCTGCATGACATTTAGGGCCAAATGAGGGACCAAAGTCTTCATTCTTTTACCCAGGACTAGGTTTACGTCTCCACAGGCAATGTGAAATGGACTGTGGAGAAATGATCTCATGAAATAAATTACTTTAGACAGGGTGCCTGGTTTGTTCTTACCCCCACGGGTGTGTGTGTGTGAGAGAGAGAGAAACAGAGAGAGGGAGAGGGAGAGGGAGAGAGAGAGGGAGAGAGAGAGACAGAGAGAGAGAGAGAGAGAGAGAGAGAGAGAGAGAGAGAGAGAGAGAGCAGGCTTGAGAAACAATACTACTGAAGAGAGGAGCAAAAGAAGGCTGTCCACCAGCAGCAGATGCTGGCTTTTTGTTTGTATTTCACCACTTATGGACGAGATGAACTTGACCTTGAGATGATCCATAAGCTTGTTTCCTCCATTCCCTGTTAGATGACCTTGTGAGACCCAATCAACCAGGGTGGAGAAGAACAGAAAGGCATAGAAGGACAGAACTCTGTGGTGATGTATCAAACCTCAACATTGCTGCCACTAAATGTCCCTTCTAATATTTGTATCCAGGTCTGTAGAGACACATGATATCTTTTCTTGGGCACATGCTGACACACCACAGCTTTGACATTTCAGTGTCTCCCACCAGGACCTCGGAGCCATATATTTCCCAACAGTGGATCAAGCCACTATCTCTATATAGTGATCCCAACCACAGCTGCCTCCAGAACAAGATAGCAGAATTAGGAAATTGAATCTGAGGTTCTCACAAGAAAGGCCAGGGCATTAATCAGGCTGAGCACACTAGGGGATTTTCAGCTGAGTTGACTGGTTGAGTTCATAAAATCTCTTTCATTTTTCATCAGGAGATTCCAAGTTTTATATATTTATTATCCCTCTCATTATGTCACAGCCAGCAGCATATTTTGCTTGTAGCAGCGCCTAACTGGGAATAATTTTGGAAACCACAAAGCTTATGAGGCCCGGATTTCTGGGGCACCAGCAAGCCAGCCTTGCTCTTCATTAACAGACTGAGTTCAATATTGCTTACATTTACACCCTAGTGCGCCCTGCCGTTACAAAGCTTTTTGTTGTCTTTTTTCCCTCTCTACCAACAACTACAGAACATGGGGATAATTCAACCTCGACTTTTCCACCCCCACCTCCACCTTGTAGCTGTTTCAAGGAACCTAGTGGAAGCATAATTTATGTAACTCCTTGTGTTCATACTGAAAGGCATTGAGCATTGAGTGGCAAGAGCAATAACAGTTATTTTCATGGCCAATGTGCCTCAGTGAAATATAGTACACCATCACCTCTGCCGCCTTCAAGCCACAGTCTACCCTTAAGAAACCGGTATCCATGGGTGGTTGTCAGTATAGATCAACCTAAGAGGAAAAATATGTTCACCGAGAACTTCTTTGGCCTGTACTATGATACACAAGAAACATGGTGATTACAGATGGATTTCTGCCTCTTTAAATGTTTCCATTCTTTTCCCACAGTGCCTCCTCTGTGAGTTCATCTGGCTCATATTTGATCATAAAAGAATGAGTTTAGGTCACTCACTTTCCATAAAACACAATTTGAGTCTCTCTGTCTTCAGAGGTAAAACATTTATATAGTTCACTTAGCATTGTTCTTATAAACCTAATGAGATTATTAACACGGATCTCTTTGGTAGGAAAGATTTTGCAATCTCAGTGCAGACAAGATAAAAACTTACAGGCAGATAGAGTGGAGGAGAGAGAGGTGTACTAATAGAAGAAGTGGGGAAAGAAGGAAAGAACGAGAAAGAAGGCAAGATTCATGCCTTCACACTTTGGAATCCAAAAGAGTAATGGCCTTGGTACAAGGAGTGTTTAAAGTTCCATGAATCACATCCCAGCAGGGTTCCTATGCCTCAGGAGGACTCCAACAAGTCAGCCAGACCGGCTCCTGTCTTCAAGTCACTCCAGAAATTCATGACCACACACCTTAAAAAAAATCTTGGGGCTTGAGAGATGGCTCAGCACTTAAGAACATGTGTTTCTCTTGAAGAAGAGCAGAGTTCGGTTCCCCAGTACCCACATTGTAGCTCAAAACCATTTGTAAACTCTAGTTCTAAGGGATCTGGCACCCTCTTCTAACATCCATGGGCACACACACACACAGAGAAAGAGAGAGAGAGAGAGAGAGAGAGAGAGAGAGAGAGAGAGAACACAAAAACATACATATAAAATAAAACTCAAAGCAGGTGATAGTGGCACATGTCTGTAATTCCAGTACACGGGAGGCAAAGGAAGGTGGATCTCTGTGAGTTCTAGGACATCCAGGGCTGTTGCACAGAGAGACCTGGTCTCAGAAAATAAAATAAAATCTTTAAGTTTTAATAAGTAATAAATTCTTTTACTCTCAAGATGAGGCTGCAGAAATGGCTCCATTTTTAAGATCACATATAACTTTTGCAGAAGACCCAAGTTCAATTTCCAGCACCAATGTCAGGAGATTCACAACTTCCTGTAATTCCAATTTCAATGCCTTGCTCTGGTTTCTAGGGTCATTTCACTCATGCCCAAAAGTAACACACACACACACACACACACACACACACACACACACACACTTATTCACGTATACATATTTTTGTTGTTCTTCTTCTTAGAGACAGGGTTTCTCTGTCCTGGCACACACTACATAGACCAGACTGGTCTCCAACTCATTGATCTACCTCCAAATGCTAAGTTTAAAGGCATTCAACACCACCTCCTGGCATAATTTTAAAATTAAAAAACAAAAATCTCAGGAAAAGGGCCAATAGGCTGGCTATTGTGTGTGAAAGTGCCAAACAATCTGACCACTGGTGGAAGGAAAAGAATAAACTCCTGAACGTTGTCCCCTGACTTTCATAGCCACATCATAGCAGTCATTTGTTTGCACTCACACACACACACATCAAACACACACACACACACACACACGCACGCACGCACGCACGCACGCACACGCACGCGCGCGCACACACACACACACACACACACACACACACACACACACTGATAACAGTACATACTTTTTTTAATTTCAGGAAAAGACAACATAATAATTCTTAGTTTAAAATTGGTCCCTAAAGAACTGTGTCATTGAACAACTTCTCTCCAGAATTTAACATCATGCCTAGAACATTTCAAAAATGATTTTGGAGTGATGAATGCACACATGTGGTTCCCCTTGGGTCTGAGCTAACTGGTTCAGGGCAGTGTGGTGTGGTGTGGTGTGGTGTGGTGTGGTGTGGTGGTTATGAGCCCAGCTCTGAAGCCAGATTCAGCAGCACATCACTCCTGCCTTTGACCTTGAAACTTGCTGCTTTCAGGGTCTGTATCTGAAAAAGGATGATGTTGGGATCTACTTCATAGGTGGTAAGATAATTGAGAATACTATTTTCAGGATCATTTGTGACATATAGTAAATGCTATCAAAGTGTCATTATGTCTACTATGTAGCAAAGTTCTGAGGAACACCAGTCACATCCAAAGCTACTGAGTGATATGTGTTTCAACTGCCCAGGGTACAACTTGGTTGTTTGAGACTTATCACTATCACACTCTATTTGAGCCAATTTTTTTCTCATTTCTCTTGGCTCTAATATCCAGAAGTTAAGCAGAGACCCAGGGGTACATGTTACACGAAGTCCAAAATAAAAGGATCTTTTTGTATATATAAGAAACCAAAGCGTATTCTATCATGTTCTAAACATTTTCCTTACCCAAGACAGGCACGCAAGAGCACACACACACACACACACACACACACACACACACACACACACACACACACACGATAGGGATCTCCTATTTGTATGCTGTGAATATATGTTTCTCTTATTGGTTTAATAAAATACTGATTGTCCAGTAGCCAGGCAGGAAGTATAGGCAGGGCTATATAGGCAGGAAGCAAAGTGTGAGCCTCGACAGAGATGCCATGTAGCCACCAAAGGACTAACATGCTAGAGCATTCTCCAGTAAGCCAAGAACACATGGAAATATTTAGATTAATAGAAATGGGTTAATAATTAAGAGAGAGCTAGCCAATAAGAAGCATGAGCTATTGACAAAAACAGTTTATAATTAATGTAAGTCTCTGTGTATTTATTTGGAGCTAAATAGCTATGGGACCAGGCAGAACAAAACTTCAGTCGACAAACACACACACACACACACACACACACACACACACACACACACACACACACACACACACAATTTATCTTCACTAAGAGAATACAAGTGTTTTCACTCAAGTATCTGACCACACCTTTGGCTCAGGATCAAGTTAATGCCTAGAGCCAAGGGCCTACATATTCGGGGGCCTGAAAATTATTTCTGTGATGAAATTATTCTATGTAAGAAAAAGAACAATGGTTCTGGGAAATTCTTCATAATGGCTGTCAGCATTCTGTCTCCAGGATGTTTGACTCCATCACTAAAAGTGAGGATCTCTAATCACACGATGGACCAAAGCAACAGCACCATCCAAGCATTCCTTCCAACAAAGCATGATCACTCCTGGTCAGACACACAAGAGGCAGTGGCCTTGAGAGCAGAGGACCTAAATCCTACGCCTGTGAATTCTCAGGACTTTCTCCTCCCTTCCTCACCTCATTGACTTCCCATGGCTTATATAGATTTGTACATGCATTTACATTTACAAATTCAAATGACCCTTCTTTTCTAAATTGGAGAAATCCTTTTTTCCAAGAAACCTGAGGCCTTTGTAAGTTCATTTACCAGAAATTCTTTTAGAGGTTGAGTTTGTTTTCCCATATTTGCCACAAGGTAATCAAATAGCCACTCACAGATTCCAGCCAGGAAAGGAAGTTGTATTAACCTAAAAAACAAAAAAAAACCTAAAGTCTAAAAACAAAAACAAATTGTTGCTTCTCCCTACCATTATTACACAAAGATGGCTTTATAATTTCCTAGGAATGACACAGACAAAAAGGATTATGGGTATGGAAAAGGAAAATAAGACATTGAGTATGGAGCTGCGAGTTCAGTATAGAGAGCATGCTGGCATGTACAAGATCCTGGGTCCCTTCCTTGCATCAAAGAAGGAAGGAAGGAAGGAAGGAAGGAAGGAAGGAAGGAAGGAAGGAAGGAAGGAAGGAAGGAAGGAAGATACATTAAATGTGTGTGGATTGTTATCCATAGTGAATGACGGAAAAATGTAATGTGGGTGGGTGTGGAGGGAGAGTGTTACACAGTTGGTTGAGTGCTAGTCTACTATGCACAAAATCCTGGGGTCATATCCCTAGCACCAAATAAAACCTTAAGCTTTAGCACATGCCTGTAATCCCAGAACTGGGAAGGGGGATGCAGCAAGATCAAACATTCAAGGTTCTCATGAGTATATGGAGTTCAAGGCCATCATATCCAAATGAGACCTATCCCGAAACCTCGGCCTTAGGGTCCTGACCAGTGTGCCTCCAAAAATAACCATGCTCCAGGGAGAAAAGGATGTAAGGCCAAAAGCCTATTGCATTGAGCTCAAACATTATAGTATGCCTGTTAAATCAATTTTAGACTTGGAAAAAGTTAAAGTCTAATAGTTTGGTGAAAAGGTATAACATCATAATGAGTATTTACAAAAGTAAAAAAGTCTTTTATAAGACTTATAAAAGAATGCTTATGCATCCTATTATAAAGACTTATTATTTAGGAAATAATAGAAATACATGAGGAGGAAAAACTTAAGAGTAAACCATTAGGGGAACTCCAATCAATGTAAGTAAAAACTAGAGTGATTTAATGAGAACCATACTGACTTTATAAAAATAGTAACTTAAACATGTTCCATGTGAAAAATTAATATACTCTTGATTCAAATGTTTTAAAGCAGAAAAGTAAGTTGGTGCTACTGATAGGAGAATTGTGCGGCTTATGTCATTCACTTTTTTAAAACTTTTCCGAAGTAATAAACTAATTTCTGCAAGGCTTGCCTTCTGTATTTTTCTCTGTTTTGACCTACAGTCTAAAAAGAAAGATAAGCAAAAAAAAGGAGAAAACTTAAGAAAAATGAATCATACATGCACACACATTCCTTCTGTCTGTCACAATTCACAAATTTAAATTTCTCATTTAACAGCAGCCCTAAAAGAACTGTATTTACTTAGAAGAATATCATTGAATCTCTCAGATTACAGCAACTAGGAGCACTTGATTAAAACACAGGGTACACTTCTTCCTCCCCCCCTCCCTCCTTCCTACCTTCCTCTTTTCCTTCCCTCCTCCCCCCTCCTTTTCTTTCTCCCTCCTTTCCATCCTTATTTTGCTTCTCCTAAACAAGAGTCTAATAGAATAAAAGGAACCCCTAAGAAAGAACATGTTGTCTCAGGTCCCATGTCATCTAATGAATAAAAGAGTTTGCCAGGTGTGGTGGCACACACATTTAATCCTGGCACTCGGAAGGCAAAGGCAGATGGATCTGTGAGTTCTAAGCCAGCATGGTCTACAAAGTGGATTCCAGAGCAGTTAGGAATACATGGAGAGACCCTGTCTCTAGATAAGTGAATGGATGGATGAATAAATGAATAGAAATTCAGCCACAGACTGCTTATTATAAAATGTAATAAGTCCATAAAAATGATGACTGAAATGATTTTGCCACTTAATTCCTTAGCTCTTTCTTGCTTACCTTTAATACTAATATTTAAGGTTAGTACTTATACAAGTTTTTACTATGACAAATTGCTTCAACCTCTGACTTGTTCGTTTTATCCACAACGCCAATATGAATTAATAAATGTATTGAAATGTTTGCTACATTTTTATACTGTGACATTGAGTAAAAAAATACGGTAAAATGTAATATCTCTTCAGCATCTTTTAAGTACACAGGTCTGTGAGAGCCTCCTGTCCATGCACTCCAGACAGCAGCAGCAAGGCCAGAACTGTGGCAAGGCGATGGGCATTCCCTAGTAGACCATGTCCTGTTTTGTTTTGCTTTGCTTTGAGACAAGCTCTCACTATGTAGCCTTGGCTAACCTCGAACTCACCATGTAGACCAGAATAGCCTCAAACTCACAGAGATCCACCTGCCTCTGCTCCTAAGTACTTGAATTAAAGGCATGCCACCATCACCTGGCTCTATCATCTATTGTTAAGGAAAACAAAAAACAAAAACTGGGGTTTCCCCTTATGTGATATCACAAAAAGCCAGTCCACAGAAGCAGAACCTTTCCCAATGCAACATGCTCCCCCCCACCAAAAAAAAAATTATTTATTCACTCGATAAAAACATCACTTATTTGTTATTCTGTGTATGGAGCACTAGCAAAAATAAACAAAAAAACGTAAGAATTTAATTATTTTAAGAATTGTCTTTGAAATGCTTTGAAGAAAGCAGAAATGGAATGGTTTTGAATGCCATTCAGAATTAGCAATTGGTAGAGACACAAAGGAATGAAATGCAGAATTCTTTGTCACTGCACAAAGTGTAAACCATTTTAATATATATAAAAACAGAACAGGGAATAAATGTCATAATGGTTATTGCTTAAAGTATTAAGTATAGAAGTAATTTCAAGTAATTAAGTTAATCATATATACTACCAAGGAAAATTCCTCCAGACATGCTGTTAAGTGAAAAAAAAAAAAAAGCTGTGCTGTGCAATAATAGCGATTCATAGTGAGTATATTAAGTATATTCCATGGAGAGATATGTGTTTATATATAGTGGATCTGGATGGATACACACTTGGCAGACAGCAGGGCTAATATCTGAGACAGAGACCTGGATTCTGGGAATGTTGCAAAGAATGTTATCCCTATTTTTAAGGTCTCAATTTGCCATGAAGAATGTGTTCATTTATCCCATATATAGTCAAGCTTTGTTTTAAATATTTTATTTTATGACTATTTGTTCATGTATTCTGTGTATGTATTATGTATGTGCACCATGTATATGCAGTGTTCACAGAGGTCAGAAAAGGGTGTCAGATCCCCTGGAACTGGAGTTACAGCTGGTTGCAAGCTCCAAACATAGGTGCTGGGAACTCTGCAAGAGCAGCTATTATGCCATCTCTCCAGCACCTGTTTTTGTTTGTGTTTTGTTTTCCATGTGTGAGGATGTTTTGTCAGCATGCATGTCTGTGCACCACTTGTATGCCTGGTGCCCTTGGAGGCCAGAAGGTGGCACCAAATCTTCTGGGACTGGAGCGATAGATGGTTGTGAGCAGCCATGTGCTTACTGGGAATCAAACCCAAGTCTTCTGGAAGAGCAGTCAGTACTCTTACAACTGAGCCATGTCCGCATCCTCCAGATCCTGCTTTAAATATTTTAACACTTTAGCCAGATGTGTCACACATACCTGTAATCTCACTACTAGGAAAGAAAATCACAAGTTTGAGGCCAGCCTGAACTACATAATGAGTTGAAGCCTAGCCTAAGCTTGTATCAAGTCCTTGTCCCATGAAGAAAATTTTAATGCCTTCAGTAAAATATCATAGATTCTGGCAGGCTAGTAGACTTTTTTATCTATAACTGAACAAGCAAGCAAATGAAGTTGATAAATGAAAATGACTGTCAAGATGGAAATATTTTATAGTTTAGATCACGTTAAAATACTATTTCATGAAATTACTCCTAGATGTCATTTTCACATCGTATCAATTTATTTATATTTACTTAAAAAAAACATTTACAAACTACAATGCCTTTGGCCACAGAAAGGTAAGAGAACTGTGGAACATGTGTGTAGAGTGTCAGGAACCAAGTAGAGGCTCCACCCATTTCCAGTGTTCCCAAAGGGAACACAAGATGGCCAATACATTGCTCTGAGAGAAGCAAGGAATTTTACTTGACTATTTATGTCTTAGTGAGACTTTATTAAAATAAGACTTTAATGGAGATTTCCAGAGATATTCAGTTCCCTTTCTAAGACAATTAAGAGCTTCAAGGTGCCTTTTTCTTGGTCTCTAACAAAAGTAATTCTGACTCAGAAATCCTGGGGTTTACAGCTAACTTTTAAATGAACTGTTTTTTCTAAATGCTGGTTCTAGACGCTTAGCTGTCTGAGATTCTCTTGACTCTGATCCCGAGAATGTTGTATTTAAAATTTTGAGACAATCATCTACACAAATTACCTGTCCCAGTGGAGAACATGGAATCAACACAGGTCAAGCCCTCTGTGACTCAAACATGTTCTTCCTGGATAACCACATGGAACCTAACAATTACATGTGTGAGCCGACGGGGGCAGCCAAAAGTCATTTGTCTTTTAATGCAGAGGGCATTAGATAATTTATGAAGTAAGTTTACCTCCTTAGTTTTGTTTGTTTGCACTACCTCTAAAATAAGCCTGGTTTGCATTCTCTAGCATGGGAGGATTGCTTCTCAGAAGTGTTCAAAAGAGAGACAGGAATACACATGGTTTTAATAATGACCTACCATGTACGTAATCCACATAAGGATAATAAAAGACCTTTTAGTCTGCTCAATTATCTGTTAGATAAATATAAACTCCAGCCCGGTTTCCCTGGCCACTTAGTACACTTCTGGGGGGCTCGTTCCAGGTCATTGGGTTGAGACCCCAGGAATACACACTCATTGTTAGCTCAGGTAAAACATCTTTTACAATCAATGAATCGTTAAGCTTGGTGAAGGTCACTCACACTGTTAACATTTTTCTTCAGGATGTTCTTATACAGCCTGAGAAAGACAGGCAGGCGAGAATTCCATCTCTGCACGTCAGGGGAAATTACGAGCCCTCCGTATCAAGGCTTCTAGCCATCTCTGCCTTGCCTGCCTGCCTGCCTGCCTTCCTCTGGGTCGTCTCTTCCCCCACCACACTGAAATAGTCTCCCCAAGAAGCTGGGCAGATTCCTGCTCTCCTGGAAAATGATGTGGACATATTGATTTCTTCGGAGGATGGTCTTTTCCACTTCAATCCTGTTGTGCTGTGTTACATTTTTGAAACAGTGTCTCATATAACACAAGAAAGTCTCAAATTCACTAGGTAACCAAGCATAGCCTTCAAATTCCTGATCCTCTGGCTCCATCTCCCAAGTGTGAACCATGATTTTAGAGTAGCAAGAAACAAAGAGGGCATTATTTACCAGCCATGAGCCACCAGGCCCAGCTCCATAATCTGCTTTAAGGGTAAAATCACAGTAAAACTAGACACTGAGAAATCACTCTTTCCTTCCAAGTTTACCTCCGCTTCCAATAAATGACAAAGTCTCAGAGTCAAGCAGTTATCTACAGTGAGAACCCAGTGAGAATCTAGCAGCCACCTAATTCAAAACTAATTCACACTAACTTCTATGTGGGGAGCAGGGTACAGAGTGAACAAACAATCTGCCTGACTGTACCCCTACCCTGTTATCATTGAAGTTGTGCTAGAACCCTGCCCTCCAACCAAGCATCAAGACATGAACATTCAGACATTGTTTAAAACCAATTGAAAGTTTATATTCAAACAAGCTGGGATCACACCCAATGTTGGGGCAGTGGCAGAGTGGGGGGATCCCCTAAGAGCGGCCACTAGTCTCCAGAACACGGGGTTTTTAAGGGCAGAGAAGTCATAGTGGCATCTCATTTGGCAGCTTGGAGTGGGGTGGGGGATGTGCTTCACAGAGTGAGCAGTCTGAAGCAAACTGTTTTAACAGAAGTCAACATAAGTGGTTAGGCAGCCAGAGGGGGTTCCACACAGATAGGCAGCTAAGATGAACGGTTAGCAGGAGGAGGTTCTGCACAAACAAGCAGTTTTAACAAAGGCTAAAGATAAGTGAGCTAGGACATCCCGACCTTTGGTTCCTAGAATCGAGTTGGGTAGTTTTCCATGGGATTCCCCATCAAGGAGATAAGATTCTAGTTAAACCAGGAAACGGCCTCAGAAGAACAAGATGGAGGAACCCCTTGCCCTCTCACACTATCGATTTTAAAAGCAAACAAATAGGATTAGAATACCTGGAGACTGTGTGTATATATATATATATATATATATAATATATATATTATATATATATATATATATGCAATTACATATTACAATTAAATAAATTAATACAATTAAATAAGTAAAATACAATTTGAAAGTAGGGTGTCCTTTGGAGAGTAGCACATATGTCAACACAAATCTGAAAGCATTGTAAGAACTATGCATTTGAGATTTTTGCTTAATCTAACTCTTGGTTCAACTTTCCATACCTTTAACGAAGGTCATTTCAGGTGGACAGTATTTCAAACTTTCTAACTACGAGTTTCCATTTATCTGGATGACCTCCTCTCTTATTCTTACCATAGACTTATAGTAAGTGTGTGAAACTGCAGGAGTGTCATTTCTTGGGCTGTTTTTCTGGGCCCCTGAAGAGATCCCGCTGTGTGAAATACTTGAGCTAGAATATGATAATAAGGCAGGGGGCCTGTTGCCAGCAGTAATATGGTTTCCATTAGCACATGGTCCACATTTATAGTTGAAAACTTTATTAGTTGAGTTACCATTGGATGCTCAGAAATACTTTCTGTTTGCAAGAAGAAAAACATTCAACCAAGGTCAGTTGGACAAAAGTGAGATATTTGCAGGGAATGCCAAGGATTGGCCATTTAGAGAGCCAAGTCAAATAAGGCACAATTACATCTCTTTTGGCTTCCAACCTCTCAGGATTCATAAATTCACATTTTAGCAGACTTGGGGAGCGAGCTTTGTCTTCATCACGTCTTGTTTCCGTTGGCCCATCTGCACAACCCAGCCTCTCTCTCCTGACGGGTGCTTTCAGCAAATATCATACGTCCTGGATCCTGATAACCCTTTTTCCAAGCTGGTTTTTCCTTTTTCTTAGTCAATGTTTTTGAACAGAGATCATATTTTATTTTGGTTGCAAAAGAATAGGGTAAGAATATATTTATCTACATGGCCATGTGAAGAAAACATCAAGAGCAGTAAAATTTTAGAGAAACGTAGTCCCAACCAGCTCTAAAGCTGCAGGCTCATTTCTCAAACATGTACTTTGGTCACTAAGCCTCTGACGTCCCTATACACAGTGTGATCTCAAAAATAGATGAAAATTTAACAGAAGGGAAGCTGATATACAAAAACTTACCTTTGCACATGTAAAACATTAGGCCAAAAGTTTACAGTTCATCATTGCTGGATGTTAATGCCAAGAGACGTAACACATTCCCACATTTCAGAGGACCTGGGGTTACCTGGAATTCCTTCCTCCTGCATTCATGTCTCACCTACCTAGCCAGTACCTTCCCTTCAGTTCCCAACTCTGGTACCTCTGGATACGGAGTTTTTTTGGCTCATGGAATTGTGACCAATTCCATGAGAATGGCACCGTCTTCAGATGGTTACACTCATTCTACTCCTTCCTAGGTTATATATATATATCTTTGGTGGAAGACCACCATCATCTCTATTGCCTCCTCCTGGCTATCTCAAATGCTCAGGTGTTAAGTGCCATATCTTATGTCACATCAAGCCCCAGCTGTGCTGGGAAAGTCAACTGGGGTTTGTAACTGAGAGATGAGAAGCGACTTACCTGAATTCTGGGTGTCTTGATTCCTCCTCAGTTAATGAGGATAGACAGTCTTTATTATTCAAGACTAATATGAAAAGATGTTTTTGAGGTATGCCTCATACATTTCCAGGTATGTAACAGAGTGTAATAATGATAATAATACTAATTTCTGTTCTATTCTCTTTTTTTTTCTTTTCAGTATCAGGGAGGAAGTGCAGGACCTTGCATTCGAGGTGAGCACTCTATTAATGAATAAGCTACATTCTCAGAGTGTGCTGGATACTTTTTATGTCAACCTGACACAAGCTAAAATCATCTGAAAGGAGGGAACCTCAATTATGAAGATGCCTCCATAAGATAGGGCTGTAGACAACATGTAGAGCATTTTCTTATTTTAGTAATTGATGGGGGAGGGCTCACCCCACTGAGGATGGTGCCACCTCTGGGTTTGTGGTCCTGGTTCTTGTAAGAAAGCAGGCTGAGCAAGACAGTAAGCAGCACTCATCCATGGCCTCTGCAGCAGCTCCTGCCTCCAGGTTCCTACCCTGCCTGAGTTACTGTTCTGACTTCCTTCAATGACAAACTGTTGGCTGGAAGTGTAAGTGAAATAAACCCTTTCCTCCCCAGCTTGATGATAGTTCATCACAGCAGTAGTAAGTCTGACTAAGACACAGCCCTAATAATGGTGACCTTCAACCTGACTCAGGATTTGTTTCTTTTCTTTCTCTGTGACTTCTGACTGCATTTCTCTATTAAGTTCTATGGCCCTGAGCTTCCCAGACTTCCTCATCATTCACAGGCAATTTAGTCTCTATCCACCAAGATTACTAACCCTGTTTATGGTTCCTAGGTCCCTCCTCCAGCTAGCATGACTATCTACTCTAAGTTTTTGTTTTGTTTTGGGGGGGGGTTGGGGTGGTTTTGTTTTGTTGTTTTTTGAGATAGGTTTTCTCTGTGTAGCTTTGGAGCCTATCCTGGCACTCACTCTGTAGACTGAAGGCTGGCTTCAAACTCACAGAGATCCACCTGTCTCTGCCTCCCAAGTGCTAGGATTAAAGGTGTGCACCACCAACGCCCAGCCTGTCTACCCTTATTTTAGAACTGCTAGGTATTATTAGACACACCTGACATCCAGCTGTCATAGAGAAAAGGTACCTTACCCAGGCTGCTGGTCATACTATGAAGTTATGGTGGTTTGAATAAAAATAGCCCCATAAGACAATAGGAAATGGCACTATTAGGAGGGTAGCCTTGTTGAAGTAGGTGTGGCTTTGTTGGAGGAAGGTACATCACAAGAGGATGGGCTTTGAGGTCTTAGAATGCTCGTCAGGTCTAGTGTGTCACTATCACTTCCTAATGCCTGTGGATCCAGATGTAGAATTCCTTGTTACCTCTCTAGTGCCATGTCTGCTGTATTCCACCACACTTCCCCACCATGAAGATAATGGACTATACCTCTGAACTTTAAGCCAGCTCCAATTAAATGTTTCCGTTTATAAGAGTGCCCCTGTGGTCATGTTGTCTCTTCAGAGCAATAAAACCCTATCTAAGACAGTAGCCAAGGAAGAACTTGAACTCCTGATCTTCTTGCCTCTACCTCCCAGGTGTTGAGATTACAGGTATGTGCCACTATGCCCAAGTTTATATGGTGCTGGAGGATTGAACCTAGAGCCTCAGGTATGCCAGGTGAGCACTCTACCAACTGAGCTACATCCCCAGCCCCATACCTGAGTTTTCTATCACCTTTTCTTTTTGCTTTTATGTGCCAGCAGTTAAATGAGTGTTTATCAAAAGTAGGCTTTCCTCCTACTGCACCTTCTCTCTCTCTCTCTCTCTCTCTCTCTCTCTCTCTCTCTCTCTCTCTCTCTCTGTGTGTGTGTGTGTGTGTGTGTGTGTGTGTGTATGTGTCTCCCTCTCTCTCTCTCTCTCAATGTTTCAGTAAAGTTATTCTAAAATAAACAACTAATTTTGTTCTCCGGGTTAGCTAGTGCCTTTCAATCTTTGGCCACTAGGTTGTTACCCATTGCAACAGCACAGTGGCTTGTCAATTAGGCTGCCCCTTCCATTCACTGTCTGTGTGTCCTTGGACAAACAACTTAAGCCCATCTGTATCAAATTTCTTTCTTGAAGTGTTTGTCTAATTCTTTTTTTTCTTTTTCAAGATAGGGTTTCTCTGTAGCTTTAGAGCCTGTCCTGGAACTTGCTCTGTAAACCAGGCTGGCCTTGAACTCAGAGAGATCCACCTGCCTCTGCCTCCCAAATGCTGAGATCAAAGGTATGCACACCACCGTCAGGCCTAATTTTTCTTTATCAATAAAAAGTTGGGAGTCAGGCATCGGATTAAGAACCTGAATAATCAAAGAAACAGCAGAGAAACCACCAGCGACTTCCTATCTCTTCCATTCCTCCATCCAAAAGGGCTGAGATTCTCTCTCTTCCCTGACTTACTACTTCCTGTCTCCTACCTATCTGTCTTGTCCTCCAAAACCTCTATGGATAATTTTGGTCAGCTAGTGGCTAGCTCTGCCCTCTGACTCCAAGCAAGCTTTATTTTTAGAATACAATCAAAATATCACACATAAATAAATAAATAATATAACTTTTAAAGATACCTTTTGCCTGAATACAGTTCTCAGAGATACAGAAGGGAAGAAATTCAGAGAGAGAAGCAAGATGGTGCAGGAGCTCTTTGGAGGAACAGGAAGCACGTCTACACCCATTTACACCATCAACCCTGATTCTTCAACAAAGTCCCACATGGGTCCTGGAACAGCTCTGAAAAACAATGGAAAGTGGTGATTAGTGCCCGTAATTACCTAAGAGATGTCTCAGATTGCCTGTGGGGGATTATTTAGAGTAGGTTTACCTCTGTGAAAGATCAGCTTGATTGTTAATTGCAGTGAGAAGACCCACCATTAAGAAGGGTGGTACCATTCCCTGGGTTCAGTAATGGACTGCATAAAAGGGAAATAGCTAGCTAAGCATGAGCATTCATCAGTCTCTGTCTCCTGATTACAGATATAATGTGACCAGCTACCTGAATTACTTAGCCATAATGGACTATACCCTGAACAGCCACACTGATTGGTCAGCCAATAACAAATGATCAACCCTGAAAATATACATACAAGTAACATTGTGCTGGCCAGTTTTATGTCAACTTGACACAAGCTCAGTCATTTGAGAAGAGGGAACCTCAATTGAGGAAATGCCTCCATCAGAGTGGCATGTGATGGTGCATTTTCTTAATTGATGTTTGATTGATATAGAAGGACCTATCTCACTGTGGGTGGGTCCATCCCTGGGCTGGTGGTCCTGGGTACCACAAGAAGACAGGCTGAGCAAGCCATGAGGAACAAGCCAGTAAGCTAAGCAGTACGACTCCATGGTCTCTGCATCAGTTCTGGCTTCTAGGCTCCTGCCTTGAGTTCCTGCCCTGACTTGCCTGGATGATACTTTGTAAACTGAAATAAACACTTTCCTCTCTACATTGTTTATAGTCAATGTTTTCTCACAGCACTAAAACCCCTAACTAAGACAAACATTATATGGATTGAGTATGTTGTGTTTATATTATATATTTAGGAGTGTGTGTGTGTGTGTGTGTGTGTGTGTGCACATATATGTATGGATATTGTTAACCTCACTGGTCGAGAGTTAAGAACAATACCATAAATTTGTGCCAAATTTGAAACCAGCTTTAATTAAATACTGGCTAGGATGATGGACTCTGGCCAGATCCATTCCTGGGTCCCCAGAAAATGGTCATGACTAATGTTTTGAAGAGGCTTCAAAAGACAAAACCATACTGCCATTCACCTGGTTCAATCAGGGCAAGCATACACCCTGATGATTTCCTGCCGTTGTACCTCCCACCCTCATCCAATCAGGGGCTAGTATACTTCCTGACATATTTCTTGCCTGTGTACCTCCTACCTATATGTGATCAAGCACATCCAGTGCAGTTGGATCAAACAAATTTGTTTAGGGAACAAACACTGTCTTGTTATCTCCCACAAACAATAACCTCCAGCATTTCAGGAAGTTTCTGTCCTTGGGCAAGGGGCTTACAGGTTAGAGGTATTTTTATTTCATGAATCTCTTAGGCACAATAATTAAAATTTAAAACATAGTTGTTGGCTCTCAAAATATACACATAGACCTAACAACAATTAAAGAAGAAAGCAGATCATACATTTGAAAAGAAGCAAGATGGACACCTGAAGGACTTGGAAATGAGGAATTGGTAAAATTGTGTTGTAATATTGAAAACAATTTTAAACTAAAGAAAAAATTCCTTAAGCTACTATTTTTTGAGTTTATTTACTGTTTGTGTGCATGATGTGGGGGCAAGATCAGGAGTGCCATGGTGTTAGTGTATAGATCCAAGGACAACTTTCAAGAGTTAGCTCTCTTGTTTCACCATGTGGGGCTGGGGATCAAACTTTGATCTTCAGGCTTGACAGCAAACCACTTTTACCACCTTCGCTATCTTTATCACCATCCACTCCCCTTATGTTGTATTTGGGGTAATTTAATCTAGGCCACAGGAAGTTAACTCAGACAAGGGAAAACCGTCGGAATCTCAAGAATAGGGATGGCATGGACTTTGGGACTAGAAATCCAAAGTGTCACAAATGTCACAGTGGCTGCCAGTGAGAAGGGAAGCCAGCAACTGAAAGCCATCATCACCACAGCACCAGCAGGAAGTCATAACAAGGCAGCAGACACCTCTCTAATTCTTCAAACCTCTGTGCTACAGAGAGGAAAGAAAGATGGGCAAAAACAGCACCCATCCAGGCTCTGGATCCCCAAGAACAGACACTGTCCACTTCTTCCTCCAACCTGGACAGAGAATGCTCAGTAAATCTCTGTTGAATCAAGATCTTGATTAATTATCTACTTCAACATCAAATTGAAATGGCAAACAAAGCATCCCGACACTATCCCTCACACTTTAACTAATTCACAGACAAACAATAGCAGCTGTGGTGAAAGGAGGAAATGCCATGAGAGCAAATGTGATCATCAACCCAAAACAACTAGAAATTAAGGTGGCCTGCAAAATTCAGAAAGTATTTTAAATAGTTTGAGCCACTAGAGGGAGTATGTCTAGGTTCAAATGAAACAGGATAAAAAGTGCATTCGAATGTTTAATTAACAGCCATAAAGCTTATGCCCAGTATAATTCTTTCTCTTTTCAAAATACAAATAATTCAAAAAGACAGAGTGTATGAAAACTACGGAACACCAAATTATCTCTCATGACACAAAACCAAAATCAAATATTGATCTGTAAAGGCAATGTGAACTTTCATTTTTTAAAGTATTTGTTATAGCTATATGTATATGTATTTTGTGTGTACTATGTGGTGTGTATGAGTAAAGGCACCACAATGTTCCTGTGAAGTCAGAGGGCAACTTTTAGGGTCAATTTTCTCCTTCTACCATGGGTGCCAGAGAACTCAGATCATGGCAAATGACTTTACACACTGAACCATCTTGCCAGTCACTGAGAACTTCCTTTCCTTAAATCCATTTATTCATTCATCTATTTATTTGGTGACTGTGTACTCATGTGCATGCATGTGTTTGAAAATTCAGAGACATCTTTTGGGAGTCAGTTATCACCATGTGGGTCCTAGAATAAAACTCAGCCCACCAGGCTTGACAACATTACCTTTATCTACTGTGTCATCCTCCACACCACACCCCCACCCTGAGTTCTTTTGAAAACTAAGATTGGGGCCTAAAGAGATGGCTCCATGGTCTAGAGCACTGGCTGCTCTTCCAGAGGACCCAAATTTGATTCTGAGCACCCATATGGCAGCTTACAACTGCCTATAACTCTAGTTCCAGAGAATCTTTACCTTCTGTATCCCATGACCATCGGGCATGCAAATGGTATACAGGCATATGTGCAAGCAAAATGGGAGGCAGAGGCAGGTGGATCTCTGTGAGTTTGAAGAAACTTGTATCAAAAAAAAAAAAAAAAACTAAAGTGTTAAGAATTGGCAGCCCTGGGAGCCAGGTGATGGTGGCACAGGCTTTTGATTTCAGCACTCTGGAGACAGAGGCAGGTGGATCTCTGTAAGTTTGAGGGCAGCCTGGTCTCCAGAGTAACTTCTAGGACAGCCAAAACATAAAAATAAAAGCAAAATCAAACAAACAAAAAATATTTGACAGTCTTGGGACTGGAGGGATGGCTCAGCAGCTTACTGCTCTCTCTGATGATCCAGATTCAACCCCCAGTAGCCCACGTGGCAGCTCACAACAATCTGTAATAACAGTGCCAGAGGATCCCATGCCTTTTCTGACCTCCTCTGACATCAGGCATACAAGAGCCACATATACATACATACATACATACATACATACATACATACATACATACATACACACACACACAAACCTGCAGACAAAACACTCATACACATAAACAGATAAGCTGAACCTGCCGCTGTCCTATGCTATTCGGCCTTACATAGCAACTAAAAGTGAATTCTCAATCCTGATGCCATATTTTAAAAATTTGTAATCAAAACTCATAAAATAAACATAGATGCACCAGATGTTTCACTTCAATTTCTAGAAAGAAATGTTAGTGATTTAACATTTAATAAATGGCCGGGGGGGGGGGCAGCTTGGGAGGGAAGGGGCCCAAATAGTTCATCAAATTACCCAGGGTTACATTCTAGCTAACAAACCAGTATGCACAGAAAACGCTAAATATAAATGGATAATAATTAATAATAATAATCTACCAATCCAGAATGGGACTCACTTAGCAAATGCCCCTAATAGCACATCAGCTTTCAAAGCTTTCTTAGAGCTGATACATTCAAGGGTCAGGGAGCTGGGTCAGTAGGTTAAGAATGTGCTTGTCACTTAACTCTGATTCTTACAACCCATAATGGAAGGGAGAACCAATACCAAAAGTTGTCCTCTGGCCTCCCAGCATGTTGGTGATTGACTCTCTCTGCCTTCTCTCTGCCGTGATATTCTGCCTACTCAGGCTCATAGCAGAGGATCCAGCTAACTTTTCACTGAAACTTTTGAAACCATAAGCCAAAATGCATCCTTCCCCTTTTAAGTTGCCTATGCCAAGTATTTTGTCACAGCCACAGAAAACTAACGTGCTACCTAAGAAGATTAATGTTTGGAACTTTTTAAAATCCCTCTACATAGTCAAAGTGCACTGAAATGGCCTTTCATAACTATCCCAGTGAGAATATAAGCTAATACTTCATTATTGTTCCTTTTTTGATTAGGTCTCATGCAGTTTGTGGCCTGAAACTTACTAGATAGCTAGGAAAACATTGAATTTTTGATCCTCCTGCCTCTGTCTCTTGAGTGCTGGGACTGCAGGCATGTACAACACATCTAGATTAGTTAGGACTGAGGATTGAATCCACGGTTTCCTGTATGCTAAATAAGCACTCTGCCAACTGAGCTGCACCTTTACCCCATAGGCCCATCTTTTAAAAGTGAGTTCAGTAAAGTTTTGTGTGGTGGCATGGCAGAGGCAGGCAGATCTCTATGAATTTCAGTATGGTCTGGCCTACATAGGGAGAGCCAGGCCAGTCAAAGCTACATAGTGAGACCCTACCAAAAAAAAAAAAATGGGGCAGGGGCCAGTGTGGTGATGCACACTTTTAATACCAGCATTCAGGAAGCAGAGGCAGGTGAATCTCTGTGAGTTCCAGGCCAGTTAGACTACAGAATGTTCTAGGCCAATCAGGACTACATAGATAGACCTTGTCTTTAAAAAAAAATGACATGAGGAATTAAAAATCTTCAAATATCTACATTCAGACAGAGATCTACATTTAATCATATTCATTTCTACATTGTGAATAATGAGGTAATAGGAACCGTCTAAATGCCCAACATAAGAAGTATTTAAATACAAAATATCTGCAAAAATAATGACATACTATACAGCCATCAAAAGTCATTATGCTGAAGACTAATAACACAGAGAATATATTCAGTGTAAATCCAGATAAAATATATGTTAATTCTAAATTCTGAAGATGTATTCAGTGGTAAAGAACTTGCCTAGCATGTGTAAGGTCAATCCCCATCACCACAAAAATAAGTTAATAAACTACTTATGTTGACATATATAGTGAATGTTTTTGCATGCCTGTGTGAATGTTTAGAGAGGAGAGAAAGAGATTTCTTACATCAGAATTCCAAAGAAATTTCTTTTTAAAATTTCTAATTTTCTGTGTGTTTGTGAACTAGCTACTTAAATTCCCTGATACTGCGTTTGCTTGTTTTTATGTCTGTAACATAGCTGACTGCAACTGATGAGTTCTCAATAATCTTACTAAGATCATAACCAGCTTCCCCCGTCCACTGCCAGTGCCACCACTAACAAAAGCTTGAGACTGGGTTGCTGACAGTGGAGAGCAGGGTTTTTGCTGCCATGAGGAAATGAGGCATAAGGAAAGTATACTCATCAATGGTCCTAGTGTACATGGTTTCTTTATGGTGGATCAATAGAGAGACA
The DNA here is from genome assembly GCF_003668045.3 of Cricetulus griseus. NCBI lineage: Eukaryota > Metazoa > Chordata > Mammalia > Rodentia > Cricetidae > Cricetulus > Cricetulus griseus. Next base: position 185,525,762 of record NC_048595.1, on the reverse strand, counting down.
AGTACAGTGGTGCACACTTGGTATTGCAGCATTTGGGAACTGCAGTTGGAAGATTGCAAGTTCAAGCCCATCCTGGGCTACATAAAAAGTTCAACCAGGGCTAGGGAGATAACTTAGTCATACAAGAATGAGGACCTGAATGTGAATCCCCAGCATTCATGTGGAAATCCAGGCATAGCAACGTGTGCCTGAAAGCCTAGTACTGGATGGGATAGGCAAACAGGAATATCCTTAGAGCTCACAGGCCAGTCTGTCTCAAAAAATATAAGAAAGACAATGACTGTACAAGACATCCAATGACAACCTCTGGCCTCTACATTCATGTACACACATGCATGTGACCTAGCATGCATGTCTACACACAAACCACACACACACACACACACACACACACACACACACACACACACACACACACACTTATGCATGTACACATATGCACATGCACACCATTTCAAGACCAAAAATTACTTTAAAAATTTAAGACACTCAAGACCAACTTGAGTTATATGAGTCCCTGTCTGAAAAGCCCAAAATGTTTGGTTATAGCTCAGTGGCAGAGTGCTAGCCTAGCATTTACAAGGTCTGCCTTGGATTTGATCCCATGTACAACAAATAAGTGTTCTTTGCTAGCATTTACCTCTAAGAACACATAAATTGTTTTCTTTGGCTGAGTGGGTTGAGTTGGGTAATCTCACTGATGCTATCCAAGTGGTTAGAACAACACCTAGCAAATAGCAGCTGCCTCAGTTTATCAGTATTGGTACTGAGCTTTCCCCTCCTAGACATGGGCATTTGAAATCTAATCTACAATATTGTTTTCATGAAGGAATTTCTCTTGGTAGAGAAACACTCTTTTAGACACTGCCCATCTGGTGCCTGTAATCCTACACCTAGGAAGACTGAGGGTGGCCTTTTTTTCTTTTTAAAGTTTTTTGCTTAAGAGTATCTAATTATTATAGTAGCATTAATTGACAATTAATTGTATTCTAGTTTAAAAAATAAATGGATCATATATCTATAGATATGTCTCAACTCTATTTTGCTTTATTAGTGTTCTTAGCATTATGTTCTTTATTATGTTCTTAGCATTATTTATTATAGTAGTATCTAAATGTATATTTTTAGAAATATTTTAAGTAGCATGCTTTAACTATATATAACAATTGGCTTCATTATGACGTTTTTTATATATGTATTGACACACCTTTTAATAATTTTTTGAGACAGGGTCCCTTTCTGTAGTCCCAGTTGTTCTAGAACTTGCTATGTAAACCAGGCTGACCTTAAACTCATAGAGATCCTTCTGCCTTTCTCCAGAGTTCAGGGCTTACGACCTCCACCACCACACATGGCTGCATTGTTAGTCCCCATTCAGACTTATTCACCACTATTACCTTCTCTTGTTCACTTCCTACTCATGTTGATCCCCTTCCTCTTTCCAATGAACTCATCTTCTACTTTCTTCTTCTTTTTCTCCTCCTCCTCCTCCTCCTCCTCCTCCTCCTCCTCCTCATTCTCCTTCTCCTCTTCTTCCTCGAAGACCAACCGAATATTAATATAAGTACATACATGAGGTATTATTACAGACATATTGGCATCTTGCCAGTGAAGATAATGTCTCCCCTCCTACAGCAACCACTAACTATCAATAGAACCTCAAGGAATGGTGAAGTCGCTTGACTCCTTCCACTTTCTATAACGGACTGATGATGGGCCCAATCTTGTGCAGGTAATCAACGATGCTGCTGTTTTGGGGTACTACCAGAGAAGACTGCTCAGACATGGGTTTAAGCAAATACAAGGTCTTTATTAGCAGTCTGGCAACTACACTGGATGTTTTGGGTGTAGCATAGAGCCTTTCTCAGGGTGAGCCTTTAGGCATGAAAACCATATTCCGGGTTGACATACTTCGGTTAACCAGAACACTTATCCAGAAGCAGAACTACAGAAGCCAAAAATCAAGGTTAGTACAACTAGAGACTTTCCCAGAACAATGGACTTTGATAGACGAGGCCTTTGTTTTCATTGTGGCAGGTGGTACTATCTATGTGCTGAGTTTTATGCCTGAATGGTACTTCCATGATGGAATGAGTTGTGCTAAGGTGGTGTGGGAGTGGCTACTAATGTCTGGGGCCCTGTTACAGCTGTGAGTTCAAGAGTGTCACAGTCCAGAAGACAGTCCACATCTCCCTATTCCCCTTCCTCTGACACCTACATTTTTCTCCACCCCCTCCTCCATAGTGTTCTCAGACAACTACAAAAATGTATGTCTTCTCCATGCAGGAGTTGAAGGCCAGTCATTGAGTTAGCCTAAGCAAAACAGTAGTTCAGTAAGTGAGGGGAAAGGAAAAGATGTCTGGTGTGTAAGCAGTGATCAACATCTACTGAAGCTAATTTCCGTTAATGCATTCAGTCTGTCTTCTCTTGAAGTTGCCAAATAGGTTTTTAAATATGCCAGATTATTCATCTCTGATTTCTCCCTCTAATGGGTGAGGAAGAAGTCAAATTTGTAGCAGCCAAGTCCTTCGCTAATTAGTTTGGCCTGAGGAAATCTTGGTGTTATCTTCAACATTAATCCTAAAGTGAACAACTTAGCTTAATAATATTGCAATGTCACTGATATGTATACCTTAGGAAGGAACTTGAAATCACAAAAAGATTAACTTCACTCACTTAACACAATATTTTAGTGTAGCTCATATAGCAGAGTTCTTGCCTAGCATGCACAAAGCCTTGGGGTTGATCCCCAGCACACACACACACACACACACACACACACACACACACACACACACACACACACACACGCACACGCACACGCACACACGCGCACAGAGAGAGAGAGAGAGAGACACGCACGCACACCCGTGCACTCGAGCTCGTAGAGAGGCATGAGCCTATAAACCCAGAACAAGGGATATTTAAATTCTGTCAGTTCTGTTCCTCCAGGGAACCCTAGGCTCATCTTTAAACCACAATCCTCCTGCCTCAGCTTGCCAAATTCTGAGACTACAGATCTGTGTTACTATACCCAGCATGAACGTCTAAATTTTGGCTTATCTGATATTTCTTCAAAATTAAATTTATATTACATATTTTTTAGGCAAATATACCATGGAAGTTACACTGTGCCTCTCCGTACATCTTATCTGAAGGAACATGCCGTCAACATCCTCAGGACTGATGATATCTTTGATTCCTTGGTCAAAGTCAGGTCTCTGAAGTCTCCCCATGATGCAATTCTTCACTATAACTCCTGAGTACTTCGTAGAAAAATATTCTCTGTCTCATCAAACTTTCATACATAAATTTTAAATAACCATTAATGATTCTTATGATAGCTACTTAGTGAGGTGTTTCTCAAATGATTTTATATTTCTAACATTTCTTTAATATTTATTAGTTATAAGTTCACATATTAAAAAGAGCAGACTACTCCTCCCACTTATTTTTTGATTACTTATTTATATCAAGATGGTTTTTTTTTTGTTTGGACACAAGATCTCTTAAGTAGCCTAGGCTGACCTTGAACTTGCCTTATAGCCAAGGATGACCTTTAACACCCAATCCTCCAGCCTCATCCTCCCAAGTACTATAATGACAGGTATGTGTTACTGTGGCTGGTTTCCGCAGAAGGTGGCCTTGGAATCCAAGGCTTCCTGCATGCTAGACACTCTACCAAGCTGAGCCACATTCCCAACTCATGACTATTCATTTCATCCCACAGGGTAAAATGAATTACTTCATTTTTTTTCTCTTCTCTGTTGTATAAATACTCCTTACAGTTAGTTCCCCCATGCCCATTTTTTGAGACAAGGTCTCACTATGTAATGTATCCCAGGCTGGCCTTGAACTTCTCAGCCTCTCTTTTGCCAGAATTTCAGATATGCACCATCATACCAGACTCCTATGTCCCTTCGGCATGACTCCAGGTCCCCATTGTAGTCTCCCTTACTTCCTAGAACTGCAAGACAGTTCAACTCCTCTGGCACTTTTCTTGTCCATGCCACAGGATCAGGTTAATAAGTATTCTCTGATCGCTCATATTGGGAAAGAACTAAACTCTACAGTCAGGAGGGGTTTTCTTATATTTTAAGCCATTCTCTGGTACTAATATGTGGTGATAGTTGCCAGAAAAGAAGTTACTTAGAAAACAAATTAAGTTGTAAGGGACCATTTTTAAACATGGGCTGAATCAAACTTAATTGTAACTCTCCAGCTAACTTTTGGGCTCCTTGTTATTACAATTCCACATACATCAAGAGATACAGTTCCCTTAAAGGCCAAAGGACGTCATCTCTCTTTTCAGCAAAATAACAAGTTATGTGATTTTGGTAAAGAGAAACAAAAGCCCTTTCTTTCACTTCCTTTCCTTATCTTTTTCTTTTCTAAGCTATTCCTTTTTATTAGATTTATTCCTTTTATTTTAGGAGTATTTTGCCTACATGTTTATGTTCCACATGCATGCTTCGTGCCCACAAAGGTCAAAAGAGGGCATTGGATCCCCTGGAACTGAAGTCACAGATGGTTGTGAACTGCTATGTGGATGTTGAGAACTGAATCCAGGTCCTCTACAAGAGCAAGAAGGGCTACTAGCCACTGAGTCATCTCACCAACCCCCAAAGCCCTTTCTTTATGAGATTTTCAGCATCTGGGAAGTTCCAAAGGGCTAGCTCGATCTCTGGTCTGACTACTGGGGAAATAAATTATTTCAGACTCATTAAGGAAAGTAAGAAGCCAATATAGTGTGTTGCTATAGGGTTATAGACATCAGATTCCATTGAGACTTGTTCCTCAGTAATCTGATGTTTCCAATCCCAGTCTCTTCTTTCTCAATTAGCAAAGCCCTCACATTTCAGATGGGCATACAGCCACCAGAGTAAAGGCATGCTTTCCAAGTTCCACCAAACGTGGATATGACAGTGTGTTCAAGTTTTGGTCAATGGTTATGAATAAAAATGATATAATTCTCCAGTTACCTTTTTAATGTAAGTGTTCCCTTTCACCGCTTCCTTTTTCTCTCCTCCCTAATGCCAGTGCCATGGACATTCTTACAAGAGCTGAGAGCCACCTTAGCCAGAAACAAAGCAGTCACATGCTAACTAGGTCACATGGTAAAGGTAGTGAGACAGAAAGGACCTGACCCTTGCCACCATGGGGCTGCCATTTTAGATAAAACCAGTCAGCCTTTACCTCAAACCCTAAGAAGAATGTTTGTTTTTCCTAAGCAATTGTTATCTGGGGATCTTTGTTAAATGGGAAGCCAGTAGCTCTTATTTTTCTCTTAGGCAAACTTAGTTAAACTGTGAGCGGCTGTGGTGGAAAGGCAAGCCATAAACTGCCCAAGCCTGCAACCAAGGAAACAAGTTGGAAAAACTCATTCTGTAGGGAGCTTCTTGACATCTGACTCAAAGCCTGACTGAAGAGATGAAGTCAGAGATAATTTCTGTATGAGAGAAAACTTGGTGCTTTTAAAAGACACTCTGTCTTGCTTGAAAGCTACACTGAGTGTAAGTACAGTGATCTGAATACTCAAAGGGTCTACAGAAAACACTGAAGCAAGAGGTAGTTCTTCTGCTGTAGAACCCAGCAGCTGCTATTAGAGAAAAGGAGAATGGAGCCTCCATGCTGTTCTTAAACTCTTAAGCATTTCTGTTGGAGAAACCCCCGAGAGACAATGGGAACCAATCCAATCCCAATATCAGATGAGAGTTGGGGGTCTGCCCTCTCAACCTATTATTTCTATTTTTAAGATTGATTTTTTTCCTTTTCATTTAATTTTTTTCCATTTTTTATTTAAATTAGAAACAAGATTGTTGGGGCTGAAGAGATGTGAAGAGGTTAAGAGTACTGACTGCTCTTCCAGAGGACCCATGTTTAATTCTCAGTACTCACATGGCAGCTCACAACTGTCCATAACTCCTGTTCCAGGGGATCCAATACCCTAATAAAGACCTTCATGCAGGCAAAACACCAATGTACATAAAATAAATAAATAAATAAATAAATAAGAAAGAAACAAGATTGTTTTACATGTCAATCCCAGTTCCCTCTCCCTCCCCTCCTCCCCTGCCCCCCACTAACACACTATCCCATAGCTTTTCTGCTCCCCAGGGAGGGTGAAGCCTTCCATGGGGGATCTTCAGAGTCTGTCATATCCTTTGGGATAGGGCCTAGGTTCTCCCCCCACCTCCCGTGTGTCTAGGCTCAGGGAGTATCCCTCTATGTGGAATGGGCTTCCAAAGTCCATTCCTATGCTAGGGATAAGTACTGATCCATTACAAGAGACCCCATAGATTCCGAGGCCTCCTCACTGACACCCACATTCATGGGGTCTGGATCAGTCCTATGCTGGTTTCCTAGATATCAGTCTGGGGACCAAGAGCTTCCCCTTGTTCAGGTCAGCTGTTTCTGGGGGTTTCACCAGCCTGGTCTTGAACCCTTTGCTTATCGCTCCTCCCTCTCTGCAACTGGATTCCAGTTCAGTTCAGTGTTTCGCTGAAGATTAATTTTTATAATTTATGTGTATGTGGGAAGGGATGCTTGTGGGGGTCAGAAGAGGATGTCAGATCCCCTAAAGTTGGCAGCTGTGAGCCACATGAAGTGGGTGCTGAGATCTGAACCCTTAATTGGTGAGCCATCTTGCCAGCCCTACCCATTATTTCCAACGGTATACAGATGGACTGAGGAGAATCTGACGGTTTGGATGGGAAGTGCCCCCAACTGACTACACTGTTTGGGAGAGAACTTTTAGGGACTGTGACCCAGTTCTGTAAGGGGCATAAGGGCTCCAGCCTGGCCCTAGTTCCAGCCAAAATGTAAGCAAGCCTCACTCACACACCTGCTACTACAGCCGCAAACCTCGCCAAGCCATGGAACTATGAACTAAAACAACTCCTTCCTCTTTCAAGGTGCCAAGATCAGGTGTCTGTCCCAGCCAGTAAACAACACAAGGCAAATGAACAGACAGATCATAGGGATCAGTGGACAGAAGATGAGATATTTCTGTTACAAATTTTGCAGCTAAGTGAACTCCATGTTTTGTGGCTGTCTACCTGAAACTGATTTGAAATAAAAAAACAAGAGAACTAACTTGGGAAGGTGTGGGGATAGGTTACTTCCAAGGATATCAGCTTTTCCTTCGTTCCCTCGGGAAATACTCAAAAACTGTATAATGTGAGAGTTGTTTAACAAAGGAATTATTTATGAATTATGGGGGAAAAAGAGACCCTAGGGTGTATAAGAACCTTTCAACCAGGAACAGTGGAGTGCCTCTGTTCCTCTTAAGGTTCCTGGGGAGAAAGGAGAGACACTCCTGAAGCTAGAAGATAAAAGCTGCCTAGGGGAAATGACATCACCATCCTAGGGTGTCCCACCCAGGAGCAAGCCAGGCAAGGCATACCCCAGCACCCCTCTTTTTTCCCTTCCTCTGGGTCTTGTCATTGAAAACCAGAGGACAAAGGATCCCTTATACACCAAGATAGGCCCATCTTCCAGAAAAAGAAAGAGGATGCAAAGGGGAGAAATTAGTCATCTAAAGGAGCAATATTCCACACATCTCCACGCCTGTCCAGCAGGAAAATGGGCTGCAAAGCTAGAAAACCTCCAAGAACAACCTAGGCCCCAGTATGTGCTCCAGTCACTGAAGACCAAGCGCTCCTATCAAAAACAATGCAAGATGAAAGATGCTGCCCAGTGAAAGCCAGGAAAGAACAGAATGCTCTCCCAGGGAAGGAGATCTGGCAGTGTCTGCTCATCTGGACCTGCGACTGCCTCTCTGTTCTCCCAAGTGAGAGTCTTAACTGTGCTTATTACATTGTGGGAGAGAGATAAGTTGCCTTTCAGTTCATAGGTTGCTGGGTCACAGGGAACCATATCCAGACACAAGAGGATTGCACATCACCTAGGGATCCAGGACCTTACTCAGAGATGCCATGATTAGATAAGACAAGTTATCTGCTTTTGGATAGTAAGGGAAATAAATATGCTTCATTTGTAAGATAAAGCCTGTGCACAGATATTTAGGTGGTTAAAAGACTGTGGCAGAGGTAGTTAATTGTCCTCTGATATCTGACCTCCCCATCTTCTGTCAGAGATAGAGTCCCCAAATTATAACTGAGCATATGGCTAGGGTCTGCAGGCACTTATGGCTCTTTGACTAAAATCTGTCAAGGGCATGAGTGATATTGAAATTCATTTCTATGTCCAAAAAAAAAAAAAAGTGGTCTCTGCTTTTTTCCACAACATTCTTGCTGCTGGTTAAGGTGGAATGCAGTGCAGTAGTGAGAGCAGCCATCTTGGTCAGGGAATTAAAGCCAGATGTAAAAACAGCATAGCAATGAAGCTGATGAAGCATGGTCCCAGCATTGTGAGAGCACCATTGGGTCTCTGAACTGCTTCTTAGATGATGTATCAGCCGTGCTTCTTGTTGAGAAAAAAGCAAGCTAAGGCAGGAAGGATTCACATGACCTCACAGTGTCAGAGGTTTCTATCCACAGTGCTTGACTCTTGATGCTAGGCCCACAGTGGTGGGAGTGTGTGGCATAGGTGTGTAAGACCCCTGGAAAGCTCAGGCTTCCAGGATCTTAGCCCAGGACCTCGGCCACCCCAATCACAGAATGGAGGCAAAAGCTTGATACAAATTGCATGAGGCTTTATTGTAGTTTAATGAGCTAACATTGGGTCTTTGATCCACCTGCCATGTCGGATGGCTAGCAAAGACAAGACCTAGGGCCTCCCAAGAGATCTTGTAGGGCAGCGTAAGGGGAGTGTCTAGGGGTACTCACAGGCTCACTATTGGTGTGCCTCCAGCCTTGGAGGGCTTGCCCTGTGTTGATTGGTCAACTGGTTGTTATGGCCCATAGGCCCTCCCAGGGTGGTTGCTATGCTCTCTGCGTCATTGCTGTGCGCTTGTCCAAAGCACACCCAGAGCCGTAAAGCATATCACCACCAGCTAACTTCTGATTGGTTCCTTGTCACGGCAGGCACCTAACCTCTAGTGACTAAGACAAGGTCATAGAGCACATGTTACTGTCATGGCTGCCGAAATGGGGAGCTGGTCCCTTCAGGTGACTCACCTCATACTGGACAGAGTAGAAGGGACTAAGCAACTGGGTATAACCTTCAAAGTCATGACTTCTGTGACCCACTTTCTCAAGCTAGGCTTTACCTCCTTAAAATTTCCACAGCCTGCAAAAACAGCACTATTGGCTAGGGACCAAGCCGACAGCACGTGAGCCTATGGGGAGCATGTCATGCTCAGATGGTTCACACGTGATATTTGAGAGTAATGAAAGGCCTCATTATGAGAAGGATGTTACAGAAGCCAACGTTCTAGCTCAACTAACATTTAAATAAAAGTATTAACAGAGAGCAACAGGAGTGCAGTTGGCTGGAGGAGACACTAAATAAAACAGCCTGAGGTGGTCCCCCCACCCCACCCTGTCCCCAACCCTTATGGCCCTGCCCCACCCCTTATTCCCCCCCCCCCGCCCCTTCTCTCACAGGCATGCACAAAACAACCTCTGCATTCAAAACCCTTCCAGAGAATGTTGCACATATACATCAACACGAGGACGCTAGACGTTTCCCCATCACAAGTGTATATTGGAAACTGTCTGACATTCCCTGCAGACACCAGTCTCTCTCTCATCCCCAAGCTGAGGCAATCCTATGTACAAAGCAACAGACAAGTTAGGGAAACAGCAAGACCTGAAATCAAGAATTACTTAGGCAAAGCCAAGCATAGTGGCCCAGGCCTTTAATCCCAACACTCAGGAGGCAGAGGCAGACAGACCTCTGTGAGTTTGAACCTAGCCTGGTCTACAGAGTGAGTTCCAGGACAGCCAGGCCTACACAGAGAAACTGTGTCTCAGAGAACCAAAACAATAAATAAATAAATAAATAAATAAATAAATAAATGGAAATGGCTTTTCCTCTAAAGTCCTAGAAACATTCTCAGTCATGCTCATACCTTGGTTTGCTCAAAACTGTGTTGGATTTTTAACCTACAGAACTCCAAGGTAATAAATGTGTATTGTTTTAAACCACAATGGAAAACTAATGCAGAATTCTTCCCCAGTTGTGGACATATAAGCAGTATAAATCAATTTTACAATTTTAAAAACTGTAAAGCTGAGTGTGGTGATGCACACCTTTAATCCCAGCACTTGAGAGGAAAGGCAGGCAGATCTCTGTGAGTTCAAGGACAGCCTGGTCTACATAACAAGCTCCAGGCCGGTGAGGGATGCATAGAGAGACCCTGCCCCACCACTAAAAAACCCAAAATTAAAAATGATGTGGACAAAGATCAATAATCTCTCCACATCAGTCAAAAAGTTAAATTCTCTAGCCTTGGTAGGACAGTTCCAATGTATAAATTCTAGGCCCTCTACTCGCAAAGGTTTGTCAAGTATTTCCTCTTTGGAATTTGCTGAATGAGACCTTCCTCGTTGCCACACTCTAAATCTCCCTCATTGAGGTTTACAAGGGACTCTGTCTTCATTCTCTGTGATGACATGACCTCTATTTCCTTCTCTCAGAAGTTCTTATACACACATTACAAAAGTGTCAACACATAACATCCAAATATAATACTCTTCAGAGTGATGACTTCTTACAAAGGTAACAGTACATGGAGGTTGGTATGATGGCTCAGTGCTTAAGAGTACTTGTTGCTCTCATAGAGGACCTGGCTTCAGTTCCCAATACCCACATGTGGCTCACAACGACCTGTAACTCCAACTCCTGGGGATCTACTGACCTCTGTAGGCACTGGGAACATATGTGGTTCACAGACACTCATGTGAGCAAAACACTCATACATATAAAAATAGAGTAATAATAAGGAAGTTAAGAGTACAGAAGAGAGGCAAACTACAACTTTTTAGTTGGCTCCTGGGTATTTTTATGGATTTCCAGGCCTCTTGTTTTAACCTGTTTGAAGATGCTTTATGGATTTAATTTTCTGTTTAAGAGCTTCTTTTCACTGGAACTATAAAGTGCCCTTTTAAATCCATAATAGTGAAAACAGTTATCCTGGAGATAATTATATTTTGCAATTACGCTTTACAACACAGCTATTTCAATAAGCTAGAACAATGTTCTCACTTTCCATTGGTCACTGTTCCTCTGAACAAGAAGAGTTTATTTACTTTTACAGAAGAGGGTGAAACCCAAGGAACTTCAGGGTAAATCTTCACTGAAACATCCCATGTAAAGTGACAATTGGAAAATAAAATAAATTTCCTCGCTCCTCATATCCCAATGTTTTCAAAAACTGAATGATGAGAACTCAAAGAAAATCAGTTTCTAGCACTTCTCAACCTTTAGGCTAAAATCAAATGAAGTCAGTTCCTTCTGAGCAGATTGGGATCCTGGAGCAACTGGCTCTAGCCTAGTAATCAAACAAAAGGACACAGAACCATGGTACACTTTAGGATGCCATAGACCAACAGCTTGTGGTACTCCCAAATGATGCTGAGCCCAAAGAGACAGACATGAAATACAGTGCAGCCTATAGAGCTGCTGGAGAGATGAACATAGCTGCTGGGTGTTTATAAAAACAATGTTGCTCTAATATGGAGTAACCATGACCATTTCCTTCTGTAAGTTAAGACCATTCACAGATGGTAATTTTACTAAGTAAAATAAACAAACAATTTTTATTTTACTTTTTGTAAACAAGGAGAACTGATATGGTGCCCACCAAAAGTCAAACAGAAATGTGGGATATGGTGGTTCACACCTTTAATCCCAGAATTCTGGAGGCAGAGGCTAGTAGATCTCTGTGAGTTTGTGGCCAGCCTAGTCTATACAGAGAGTTCCAGGACAGCTGGGACTACAGATAGAGGTCCTGTGGAAAGAAGGAAAGAAAGGAAGGAAGGAAGGAAGGAAGGAAGGAAGGAAGGAAGGAAGGAAGGGGAGGGAGGAATGGGAGAGGAGAGGAGAGGGGAGGGGAGGGGAGGAGAGAGGGAGGGGAGGGAGGGAGGGAGGGGAGAGGAGAGGAGAGGAGAGGAGAGGAGAGGAGAGGAGAGGAGAGGAGAGGAGAGGAGAGGAGAGGAGAGGAGAGGAGAGGAGAGGAGAGGAGAGGAGAGGAGAGGAGAGGAGAGAGGAGAGGAGAGTGCACACTGCTTTTGCAGAGGATCTGAGTGGTTCCCAGTACCCCCATCATAACCACATATAATTCCAGTTCCAGGGGGCATCAGATGCCTCTGGTCTGCACTTACATGTGCAGGAACACACACACACACACACACACACACACACACACACACACACACACACACACCACCCATACACACACACACACACACACACACACACACACACACACACACACACACACACACACACACACACACACACACACACACACACACACACGCAAATAAAAATAATAAAAATAAAAATACAAATAGACTGAATGGCTGATCATGGTGGTGCAAACCTTTAATCCCAGCACTCAGGAGGTGAGCCAAGTAGATCTCTGTAAACTCAAGGCCAGCCTGGTCTACATAGTGAGGCCCTATATGTCAAATAATAATAATTAATGAACTTGTATACTTTTGGTTGTGAGCCTAGCCTTTAACAGCTGAGCCATCTCTCCAGCCCAATGTACTTGTATAAAATACAACTGAGCCCAGCTCCTTTGCTAGCTAAGGAGATAATAGTTTAGTTTTATTGATGATGTGTTCCAGCCTTGTCTCCCACAATAGTTAATAATACAATTTGTTCTGCCTCATCCATTGGCTGTCCTGGAGTGTGAACCTCTATATCTTGATTTTCTTAATTCCTGTGGCTTAGAATGCCCTGTTCCTTCTTCATACTAAACTCACCTTTGCCAAGCCCTACTCACAGTTACCACCTCTCAGAAGCAACTAAAAAACACTTATCCAATAATCCAGTAGTTCTTTCTAAAATCCCTCATAATTTTTTGGCTAAAATATACAATTTTTATCTTAGTTCCTATTGATTTTTCTTTGGGCTGCCAGCTCACAAAAAATGACATGGAGACTTATTATTAATTATGGAAACTTGGCCCATAGCATAGGCTTGTCCCACTAGCTCTTATAACTTAAATAAACCCATTTCTATTCATCTGTGTTGCCATGTGACTCGTGGCTTTTATCTCTCCTCTGCTCTCTCTCTCTCTCTCTCTCTCTCTCTCTCTCTCTCTCTCTCTCTCTCTCTCTCTCTCTCTCTCTCTCTGAATCTTGCTGGAGACTCCACCTTTCTTCTTCCCAGAGCTCTCTATGTCCAAAAGTGCCTGTTATACCTTCTGCCTTGGTATTGGCCATTTAGCTTTTTTTTGGGGTGGGGGGTTGCGGGAGATTGAGACAGGGTTTTTCTGTGGCTTTGGAGGCTGTCCTGGAACTAGCTCTTATAGACCAATCTGGTCTCAAACTCACAGAGATCTGCCTGCCTCTGCCTCCTGAGAGCTGGGATTAAAGGTGTGCGACACCACTGTCTGGCTTCATTTAGCTTTTTTATTAAACCAAACACAGTGACACATCTTCACACAGTGTAAAGGAATATTCCACAAGTAGTTCCCACTCTATTTTTTTCAATACTGTAGCATGAACCTAAGGCTTCCCATATGCTAGGCAAGCACTCCATCACTGAGCTACACAACCACCTCTTTTATTTATATTTTGTTACCAGATCTCAATGAGTACACACTGGCCTCAAACTCACTTTAGCCCAGACAAGGCTTGAACTTTCAAATCCCCTGCAAAGTAAATAAAAACCTGCCAATAAAAGACCTGACCACTACTCCCTGAGCCAAGACACACAGGGGTGGGCCTAGGCCCTATCCCAAAGGATATGATAGACTTTGATGACACCCTATGGAAGGCCTCGCCATCCAGGGTGAGCAGAAAGGATATGTGATAGGTAGGGTTTTAGCTGGGGAGGGTGGTGGGGAGGAGGGGAGGGAGAGGGAACGGAGACTGCCAAGTAAAACAATCTTGTTTCTAATTCAAATAAAAAATCTGCACAAAAAATAAAATAAAAAAGGAAAAAAAAAAAAAGACCTGACTACTGCCAGGTAGGGGCACATGGAGAGATCACATTTGGGTTGTGGAGAGGGGAGTTGGAGGAGGAAAAGAAATGAAATAAGGAAAAGAAAGAAAGAAAGAAAGAAAGAAAGAAAGGAAGGAAGGAAGGAAGGAAGGAAGGAAAGAAAGGTTGGTGGTCCAGGTATGGGCTGCATGTTTCTAGATTCTTGACCTCTTTTTCTGAGAATTGAAAGTCAGTCTCACACAGATTTGCAGAAGAAGCAAAATAACATCATTTGGATCAAAGCAATAGTGCAGGTCATGGGGGATACACTGTCAAGACTGACAGAGGGTCACGTGAGTGAAAGTACTCAAGAGCTGTAGCCTGGGCTCTCTTTATGAGATCTAAGGGGAGAAAGGGGAGCATTACTAAAGGGTTTGAGTCCTTTTCTTTTCCTTTCTCTCCCTTTCTTTTCTTTTCTTTTTTCAAGACAGGATCTCATGTAGCCCTGGCTGTCTAAGAACTCAATGTGTAGTAGGTCAGGCTGGCCTTGAACTCACAGAGATCTCCTGCTTCCATCTCCAGAGTGCTGAGATTAAAGGTGTGGCCCACTGCAATCAGTTTTTGAGTGCTTTTCTATTTGGATCAATAGATTGGGTTATATAATCAGGTCTCTACTGTGCTTGTCCCTTTCCATACTGTATTTAATTTTAATCATTTGCACACCCAACAGGGCATAGGCATAATATAAAAAATGGGGGATTGTCTCTAAAAGGTTACCACAGAGCACACTGCCTTACTGCCCATGCACCCACAACTACTTCAGGCCAGTTGGGTCTTCCTGTTCTTCACACCTTGATATGCTGGAAGTATAAATAAATAAATAAATAAATAAATAAATAAATAAATAAAAACAAATCAAAATAAATTTGATTGCTACTAGGGGCAAGGAAACTCATTGTTTGGAGATATGAATACGTGCCTCCTGATGCAGGTGGGGCAGTCAAGGGGTTGTATGGTTGATAGCACATTGTTTGGAGAAGAGGTGTGTGTGTCCGTCCCTGTGTGTGTCTGTATCTGTGTCTGTGTGTGTGTGTCTGTGTCTGTGTCTGTCCAAGTGAAGGAAGTAGGCTGCCAAATGCATCATTACAAGGAAGGGAGTGCATAACCTAATACCAAATGGCTGTCCTGGGATATT
The DNA here is from genome assembly GCF_003668045.3 of Cricetulus griseus. Lineage (NCBI taxonomy): Eukaryota > Metazoa > Chordata > Mammalia > Rodentia > Cricetidae > Cricetulus > Cricetulus griseus. The sequence goes on along the minus strand of NC_048595.1, from coordinate 185,510,563 downwards.
ACACTTTCTCCTGGGCTTGCTGCCTCATATGATTCTCCTGCCTCAGCCTCCCAAGTGCTAGAATCACAGTCAGGAACCAAGATTTAAACCAGGCCAGGTTTAATGAGTACTGGATGTTCTCACTCTTCTGCATTTTACTTTCTTTAGTTTGTTTGTTCTGTTTTTGGTGGTTTTTGTTTGTTTGTTTAGACAGGGTCTCTTTCTGCAGTCCTGGCTATCCTGGAATTCACTGTGTAGATCAGACGGGCCTGGAACCAACTGTGATCTTTCTTCCACTGCCTAGTTCTGGGATTAAAGGCATGTGCCACCATGCCCAGAAGTCTTCTGTACTTTTAACCTTAATAGATTATATCTTATAAGAAGAAAGCTTTGCTTAGGAAACATTTAAAGGAGCCAGTAAAATGGCTCAGCAGATTAAGGTGATTGCTGCCAAGTCTGATGAACTGAACTCCACCCCCAATCCCACACTCTGGAAGTAGAAAACCATTTCCTACAGGTTATCCTCTGACCTCCACATACATACCCTCGTTTACCACACATTCACACAATTACACACAAACACATAATAAATAAATGTAAAAACAAATAAGAAAGCATTTAATAAACAGAGACTAGACCTTAATTGAAGAGAGGACAAAATTTAAAGTAAGGAATGACCGTGACAGCCGGTACCCAATGAAATGCAAGGTAAGGATGAACACTTCCAGTAATGAGTATTTATAATGAGAAAACTCACAACTTTCTTTCTCCAATCAGTGTGTTTTCACAAAACATGAGATAAAATTGTAATGTACATAAAAGCTTCCCTCAGGAAATCATTGGAAACTGTATAAAACAAATGTTTAGCATTAACTATTTCTGATCCTAAGAAATAAAACAGTTTCATGGGCTCCGTGGTAGCTGATGTATTTGCAGAGAGAGAAAATCCATCTTCATAACCAGATCTAGTTGGGGGAATAATTTCTAGAATTACAGACAATTGCACTGTATATTTTAACTCTGCTTTTAGATAACCATAGAGTACTGGGAATTGCCCTATTTTATGGCCCAGAGGGGACCACATACAATTTGTGTTAAAGTGATTATAGAAGAACTACCTAGGCAGTAATGTCTTTGGTTCTGCAAAGCACTTATCCCGGGAGGCTCTTTAAAGCTGAGTGGAGAGAAATTGCTGTGGTCATCTCAGACCTGTCCATCCAGTAAAAGTCAGCAGCCACTGGCAACTGTAGCCTAGCTGAATGTCATCCCTCAGTCACCACTGAACACTAAACCAAGGAGTTACACCATGGGAAAACATCACAGATTGAGTGTTTAGTGTCACATCTTAAAGACCTTTTCACCCCACCTCCAGATCATTTTAATTGAATTTTTTCTCAGTTGAAGACAGTGATTTTTAAATATGTTTGGTCAGGTCAATGAAGAGGTTGTGTAAACAATATAAAAATGAAATGTTTAGCTTACCTCCATGCTTTTAAGCTCTTTTCAATACCAAATCATTAGTTGTTTGTATTTTTCCTACATTTGTCAGTAAGAAACTTAGAAACAGGGCATTTATTGTGCTTTTTCTGTACAAATGGTATTTACGTAGGCAATGAGGGAACCACTCTCTGTAGAGCAATACCAATTTAATAAATGCAGAAGAAATGAGTTTCAACTCCCAATAAAATGTCTGCCAGTGAGGATTAATGGCTGTTAGTATTTCATTGGGTAAAATGAGGGGCTGGAGAGATGGCTCATCAGTTAAGAGCACTGGCTGCTCTTCTACTGGACTCAAGTTTGATTCCCAACAAACACATGGTGGGTAGCAAGCATCCATAACTCTACTTCCAGAGGACCCAGTGCCCTTTTCTGACCTCTCCAGGCAACATGTGGTGCAAAGACATACATGCAGGCAATATATCCATACTCATAAGATTTTTTTAAATCTTGAAACAAAAACACATTGGGTAAAATGTTCATGGGACCTTTATAATAGATGGGTCAATATGCTGATAGCTGGGTATATTGATCCATCTCAGACTTCTAAAATATTTCCAGGTGAAATATATGTGATGCCCTGGTAAATTCTTTCAGTTTTTGCTGTGTAATTAATTACTCAAAGGCTGGGCGTTGGTGGCGCATGCCTTTAGTCTTAGCACTCAGGAGGCAGAGGCAGGCGAATCTCTGTGAGTCCGAGGCCATCGTGGTCTACAAAGCTACACAGAGAAACCTTGTCTCAAAAAAAAACAAAAACAAAAAAATTTAAAAATAAAAAACTGAAAGACTTTAAACAACACTAACATTTATCCTCTTGAAAGTTCCTCTAACTTGGGGATTAAAGAGTGGTTCAACTAGTGATCTAGGGTTAATCCCACCAGTTGAGAATAAGACCACTACTACAATTTTTGAGGCAAACTTAACGGAAGCTTTATTAAATACTGGCCAGGACAATGAACTGGTCAGTTCCATCCCTGGGACTTCCAGAGAATGTCCACAAACTATGTTAACCAGGTGCTTATAAAGGCAAAACCCACAAGGCTACGTACTTCCAGCCTTTGTTCAATCAGGGGCAAGCATACATCCCGACATATGAGCTCTCTATATGTGATCAAGCACATCTTATGCAGCTGGGGCAACCAGCCTTGTTTACAAAAGTAAAAACACATGGCTTGTTATTGTACATTAATAACAGCCCCCAGCATTCCAGAGAGTTATCTGTCCTTGGGCAAGTGGGGCTTAGAGGCTAGAGACATTTTTATTTTATGGATCTCTTAAGCACAATAATCAAAACCTATAACATAACTTTAGTCTTCACACTAACTCAAGGAATCTCATGAGGTCCCAGTTGAAGGAAAGCTAAGCCTAGTCATCTAAGGACTTGACTGGAGCTGGAGAATGGGCTTCCAAGATGACTCACCCCATAGCTATTAGCAAGGTGCCTTGGTTCCTCACCACATGGCTTTCTTCATCTGGCTGCTTGACTTTGCAGCTTCTTCTCTCCTCCAGAGAGAGAAGAAACCACAGTGTATTTTGTCTGACTTGACCTTCTAACCCATGCATTGTTTCTGTTATCCTATTCATTTTGGGAGAGAACTACACAGGAAATTAATGTGAAAATTTGATATCATTGAGACTTTTTGGAACTTGGTGGTTATAAATAAGAAGCAATCCTAAGAAGGATTTTTAAAGCAATTTTTTAGTTGTGTGTATGCACACACATACCACAGCATTCACAGTATTTATGTGGATCAGAGAATAGCCTGTAGGGATCAGCTCTTTCTGTCCCTATTCATAGGTCCCTGGATTGTCAGGCTTAACAACAAACACTTTCTTACCAGCTCTGTGAAGATCTGTTTGGGATGGTTGCCTGGTTGGTTGGTTTTCTTTTTTTAATTTCATTTGTTTGTTTCTGTTCATTTTGGTAGATTATTTGGTAGGTTTTTGAGACAAGGTCTCACTCTGTAACTCAGGCTAGCCCTAAATTCACAATCTTTCTTCTTGGTCTCTGGTGTGCTGGGTTCATAGGTGTGTACCACTGCACCCTGCTTGCATGGAGTGTGTTCGTTCCCTTTTCATAAAAATTCTAGGGTTTACACTTTAATACCATCACTTGAGGCCAGTCTGGCCTACATATCAAGTGGTAAGACAGCCAGGGCTACATAAAGAGTAAAAAAAAAAAATTCAAACAAATAAAACCCAGCAGATTAAGGTCTTCTCAGACCTTTAGGTTCCCCTTTTCCATTTGTAAGAAACAGAGAAGAGTGCAGAATGGAATGAGGGACAAATTCACCACCCTCATGGGCTTACAATTAGCCATTTCCAGAATGGGACAATCTGATGAGCAAGGTCAAATTCATTCTTCCAGTAAACAGTCTGGGGGTGGGGAATACAGATTAAAGATTTGACAGATGGCTCACACTAATGATTCAAACAAATTCCTATTTTCGTAGAAATGTTTCTTTTGTGCAGTTGTGAAAATTTCAAGGAATTGTCAGTCCTGTTCAGTCAGATAAGGGCATTGTGGAAGGATGTGTTTAAAAATGTCTTTATTTCTTACAGTTACACACTGAAGTATTTACAGTTGAAAAGCGGTGAAGTCTAAAATCATGCAGTGAAAATGACCAGTCATGGATGACACAAGCCTGGCAGGAAGTTGAGGGTCTCTGAAAGTGGCTCAGAGATTAAAGGAGTGTTCACTTCTTTCTCTTCCTGATCTTGAACGTTTGGGGATATCTCTAGTTTTAAGGTCCAAGCATTTGGGACAAGTCATAGCAACTAGTGTTTCATAGCCATACTCAAAGAGGTGCTACAAGATGCTTAGCTGAGTTGGGGCATGTAAAGGCATCTGCAGTTGTGGTTTTTACACTTGCAAGAAGAGTAAGAAGTCTAGCTGGAGGGAAGATGGGCTGAAATGCCGTAGAAGGGTGGGGCAGCCGGGAAGTATATTCAGAATCACTTGCAAAAGCCCGAGTGCAGAGGTCATGCGGTATCTTCCAGGAAAGAGGCAGTAGAACTGGAAAGGAAAAAAAAAAAATCCTGAATGGGTGGGAGGGCACATCCTCCAATAATCTGCAGCTGCTTCCTGTCAAATTGCCACCATATCCTGTGTGACTTCCTTGCCTGGGATGCACTTTATTTTCACGTGTGGCTAAATATCCACAAGTTTTTCTTTATAAGTTTTTTTAGTATAAGTTTGAGATTTGCTTTGAAGAATGTTAGAAAGGGGAGTTGCATGTATGGATTAACAATAGTTGTGACAGCATGCACGAGAATGTGCAGGTTCCACCAGACAGCATCCCAGCATGGAGAGGGAAGGTGGGCATGAAGTCCACCCCTAAGGAGCTGTTGACAGTTGATAGCTGCTGGAGAGGGAGAGGCAGTTTACTCTAAGGGTGTGGCCTCTGGTGGGTTGACCTCCCTCCAGAGAAAACCACACATGCAAAAATAAATGTCCAGAATTAACTGTACCTGAGTATTTTAAAGTAAGGGAGGGAGTATGGATCTTGGAGGAATGGAGAAAAGGGGATGAATACCATCAATATGCCATATATAGCCAGGAAGACCATGAACTTGTAATCATCATGCATCTACCTCACAAATGCATGAGTTATGAGCATGGCCACAGGTCCTTGTGTATGTCTTGCTAGAGATGCAGCCCAGGTCTTCTGGCTTCCAAGTAAACACTTTACCAATAGCACTTCAGCCCTAGTCCCTAATAGTGTTTTAAAGTGTGTAGTACATAGTGAGGAACTTGGGAGAACTGCTGTGTAAATGATTTTTCTTTTTTTTCATTTTTTTTCATTTTTCCAGACAGGGTTTCTCTGTGTTGTGTAACAGCTCTAGCTGTCTTGGAACTAGTGTATAGAGATACACCAAGCTGGCCTTGAACTCACTGAGATCCACCTGCCTCTGTCTCCTGAGTGCTGGCATTAAAGGTGTGTGCTATCACCACCCAGCCCCGTACCTATTTTTTAATTCTCATATATAAAAATTATTTTGCTATATAGATCAGGCTGGACTTGAGTTCACAGGGATCTGCCTGTCTCTGCGCCCTGCCCCCAGCACTAGGATTAAAGGTATGTAACACCATGGTCAGTTCAAAGTTTCAGTTTCTGTAAGTTAATTACATGGCCAACTATTAAGAATATATAAAAATAGTCCATTGTATTTATTATGTTTTCTCTTGAGGAATTTGTTTTCACTTTTCCCCATAAACTCTGTGTTATGTGTAATGTGGGGTTACAGGCTTCAACCACCATGATGTCCTCTCTCTCTCTCTCTCTCTCTCTCTCTCTCTCTCTCTCTCTCTCTCTGTGTGTGTGTGTGTGTGTGTGTGTGTGTGTGTGTGTGTGTGTGTGTACAGGATTATTCTGTATAGTTCCAGATGACCCTACATCCATAATCTACCTATCTTTCATCTGTCAAGAGCTAAGGTTACAGACTTGCCTTAATGAAATAAGTCCAGTCTTGCTATTACTATTTTTTCCATTCTTCAAAATAGTGAGCACACAATCCATCTGTCTTATGTGACTTAAAGCTTTAAACCTTCAGTTAAATAGGTAAGAAGTCAGAAATGATACCCAAAGCTGCAGGATCTCCACAACACGGGGCAACGACAGAATATCCAACAAGAGTCGGGAGTGCCCAGCATTGATAACGTAGTAGAAACTAGAGGCCTCAAACCAGACCAATGACTCTTTGCAATGAATGCTTGCAGGTAAAGATATGTGGACAAAGAGGTTAACCTCAAGACTCACTGTGTCACACTGCAGCTTCCATGGTGAAATTCTTAATATTTTTTTCTTTTTTTTCTTAAATTTTTATTTTATTTTGGGAGGGGTGCAGAGACAGAGAGAAGAAAGGAAGGGATAGGAAAATGAGTGGGATCAAAATACATGATAAAACACGAATAGAATAAATAAAGAGAAAGTAAAAGAAAAAGAAGGAAGACACGGACTCAAAAAAAGAAAATGACTTGGTGTATAACCAAGCAAGTGAAAAACCTATATAATAACAATTTTAAGAGGAAAGAAATTGATGAGCCATGCATGATAGTAAATGCTTTTAATCTCAGCATGTAAGAGGCAGAGACAGGCAGATCTCTGGTATATACAGCAAGTTCCAGGCCAGCCAAGGCTACACAGAGAGAGACCCTGTTTCAAAACAAACAAACAAAAATATCATATTCAATGCAATCCCCATCAAAATTCCAATACAATTCTTCACAGAAATTGAAAAAAAGCAGTCTTTAAATTCATATGGAAACATACACACACACACACACACACACACACAAAAAAAAAATTAGCTAAAACCATCCTAATTAACAATAATAATAAAACTGTTAGAGGTACCACTATCCCAGATTTCAAGTTGTATTACAGAGCCATAGTAATAAAACCAGCATAATATTGCCACAAAAATAGACAAATTGATCAATGGAACTGACATAATTCTACACACCTAGACACCTGTTTTTTTTTTTTTATAAAGAAGCCAAAAATACACACTGGAGAAAATACAGTGTCTTCAACAAATGGTGCTGGTCAAACAATGATTGAATGCAGAAGAATGAAGACAGACCCATATCTATCACTTTGCATGACACTCAACTCCAAATAGATCAAGGACTTCAACATAAGACCAGACATCCTGAATCTGACAGAAAAGAAAGTGGGGGATAAGATAGAACCATTGACACAGGAGAGGCTTTGTCAACAGAACACTGATAGCACAGGCACTAAGACCATGAATTAATAAACTGGTCTTTGTGAAGCTAAAAACCTTCTGTACAGCAAAGCAGTAGCCTGCAATGTTGTTTTGTACACTGTGAAGATGTGTCATTCTGGTTGGTTTAATAACAAACTAAATGGCCAATAGCTAGGCAGCTCAACCCCCGTGATATACCACCTCCAACAAGACTACAGATCCTAATACTTCCCAAACAATTCCACCAACTGAGGACCAAGCATTCAAATATATGAGTGTATGGTGACCATTCTCATTCAAACCACCATAACACTCTTGGGCATATATCCAAAGGACTCTGCATCTTACTGTGCAGATAGATACTTGTTCATCTGTGTATATTACTGCTCTATTCATAATAGCCAGAAACTAGAAACAACCTAGATGTTCAGCAGCTGATGAAATGGATGATGTGGGCTTTTCAGGAAAAAAAAAAAGGAGTTCAGAAATGTGCAGGTAAATTGGTGGAGCTAGAAAAAAATTATCCTGAGGAAACCCAGACCCCAAAAGACAAATATTGTATGTTTTCTCTTATATGCAGATGCTAGCTTTTAAGCTTTCAAAATGTGTATGTACAGAGTTTGGGTACCTAGCAAGAATGCAGAGCTGAGGAGAGGTTCTCCCAAGGAAGGGGAATGTAGAATATAGCGTCATGTAGACACAAAGGGAAAGCTAGAATAGGATTAAATAGTGAAGGGGATAGGAGAGAAGGGTAAAGGGAGTAACATGGGGAGGGACAACTAACACTAAAGGCCGTTTTTAAAAACCTCTTACTGTAGAAAATTCCTAAAATATATACATATATGGAAGAAATCCAAAGGGGGTCACCAAATAATAGGGAAGACTATGCCCCCACTAAACATCTTATGCCCCAAGTAAAACCTCCAGTGCCAATAAAGGGTTATATCTTACTGAGTCATTGTCCAAAGGAGTTCCATGGAACCTCAGAAACATCACAGGGTATTGCCAAGGCTATGGGTTGCTCTCACAACCTGACGCCCAGGCTGAGGACAACACATATCATGAACATGGAGAAGTAGAGCTGGCACTGAACTAGACGCTTTACCCCTGCTGACTGGCACTTGTGGTGCTGGAAGGTACTCTCCCAGCTGCAAATCCTTCCGCCCATAACAGCCTTACTTCCTGCTTAGTGCCCTTTTTTTTTTTTTTTTTTTTTTGCCCTTGTGTTTAAGCCCATATTCAAATATCTTTACTAAACCCAACATTGCTTCAATTTTTAAAAATAAATCATTTATTTTATTTCATGTACATTGGTGTTTTGTTTGCATGTATGTCTGTGTGAGGGTGTCATGTTCCCTGGAACTGAAGTTACAGACAATTGTGAGCTGACATGTGGGTGTTGAGATTTGAACCCAGGTCCTCTGGAAGAGCCGGCAGTGCTCTTAACTGCTGAGCCATCTCTCCAGCCCCCAATTGTTTTTAAAAAAGAAAGAGAATTCAAGGTCATCTTAGGCTACAGATCCAGTTAACCCCAGACTCTGTCTCAAAAAATATTAAATTTTAATATTTAATAATTCCAAATCCCTATAGTGGCAGGTCTTCTAACAAAACACTGTAGGGTGTGGGGTCTTGGGCAAGTCTTCGTATAGGACTTGTCACTGACAAACAGCACCCTTAAACAAAAGAGGGATTTACCAGGGACTCATAGGCTTACCTTATTTCTTATTCTGTTATTCCTTTAGGCCTGTAACTTTACATTATGATTTATGCACTCTTTGAATGTTGGTCAGTGGCAGATTTAGAGGGATCAATAAAGGAAGGGAAAAGGTGCCTGGAAACTTTGGAACTTAATCTTTTTAATGCCAAGCTAAGGAAATCAGACAGGGGTACTAGGAACATGGCATATACCTTAAAGAGCAATTAGCATTCTACATGGCTTTTATGAAATGACTACCTCCTGTAACTAGCTATATTGCTTCCACTCAACAATGTAATAATCCAGAAAGTAGCAAAACTAAATGCCTACCTTATTGATTAGCCATCAAAAATATTATCATATTTTATCTTTCTCATAAAATATGCTCTAAAAATTCATTAGGACATTAATGTATGAGTTTACCTCTCTGAAGGGATGTACTATGAATACAAAAAAAAAATTGCTCCCTTTGGTCTTTTCAAAGGTGGCATTCTAGAACCAGGTATGGCGGCTCATGCCTGCACTCTCAGTGCTTAAGAAGCAGAGGTCTGTTGGGGTTACATAGTGAGTTCAAGGCTAGTTTCAGAAACTTTGTCTAGAAGAGGAAAGAAGAAAAGGGGTGTGTGTGTGTGTGTACAGTAATTTCCATAAATAAAGATTTGTCTTTGTTAGTTCAAATGGGTGCTTAATTCTATTTCTAGGGCAATGGTACTCAAACTGTGGGTCATGACCTTCTGGGGATCAAACAATCCTTTCACAGGGGTCAACTGGTACCATCAGAAAACACAAATATTTACATTACAATTCATAACAGTAGAAAAATTATAGTTATGGAATAGCAAAGAAAAGAATGGCATGCTTGGGGGTTACCCCTGTATTAAAGTGTTGCAGCATTAGGAAGGTTGAGAACCACTGCTCTAGAGTTTTAAAATATTATCACTTCTTTATGATCCTTCAATACTTTGAAAGAAAGAAACAGCATAACTTATTAACCTTTAGTACTGCCGTGTACACCTGAAACCCCAGCATTAGGGAGGCAGAGACTGAAGGATCAAGAGTTTCAAGCCAGCATGAGCTACATAGAATGACCCTGTCTTCTAAAAACTAAAAGCAAACCTGGTGGTGGTGGTACATACTTTTAATCCCAGCACTTGGAAGGCAGAGACAGACAGATCTCTGTGTTCGAGGCCAGCCTGGTCTACCGAGTGAATTCCAAGGCAGTCGGGGCTACACACAGAAATCCTGTCATGGAAAAAAACAAAAACAAAAACAAAGCTAAGAGCAAATAAAAAAAATACACTTATTAAGTGAATCACATTCTTTTTCATTCCTGGATATATGTGACAAAAGTAAATACTATTAAGCTGTAGCTCAGTGGTAGAGTTTTTGCCTAGAATGTATGAAGTCTTGGGTTTGATCTCCAGAACAGCAATAAACAAACAGCCATCTGTGCTAAATGTGTAGCCACTTACCTTTGTTACCTAAATGAATGTTTTATGACTTATCAATTCTGGAATAATTAAAATGGCATGGTCTGCTTCAAAAAACAGTCATTTAGCCAGACATGGTGGTCCCTGCCTATAATCCCCAAATTTGGAAGGTTAAGGCTGGAAGATCAGCAATTCAAGGCTAGCATCAGATACAAGGTCCAGGCTGGCTTAGGCTATATGAAATACTGTCTCAAAATTAGACAGACAGACAGACATACAGATAGACAGATAGATAGGTGCTTATTTATTTTCCCAATAAATTTCTGTATTTTTAGTAAATGCTTCCAAAAATCATCTCATTAATCTTAACATGCTAATAAACATTCACAGTATTTTATGCATTTTGTTCACTGAAAAGCTTTTATTTCCTCATTTTACAGTTCTACTGTGAACGAAACAGACCAAAATTCCTGCCCTGGAGGTACTTAACATGCTGTTACTAGTAGTGAGACAAATCTCACATAGTTTCATATGCCTCAAATAAAAGCATTCCAACATAGGTAATACTAATTTTGTCATTGTTTATTTTTATTTTTTAAGTATGCATGTATGTTCAGTGCATGCATGTATGCACATATGTGTGCTCTCAGGTGTGTGTGCTCTCAGATGAGTGTGTACTACACACCAGCAGATTCCATAGGAAGTAAATACCATACCAGGAAAATGGGCTGTCCTGTTCTTTACTCTCTACCTTATTTCCTCTAGAAAGGGAATAAGAAACTGTAGCTAGGGTGTTATCTAGTAAACCCCAGTGTCCCCCTCGTCTCTGCCCCCTCATAGTCTTGGGGTAATAGGCATGTACTATCACCTCAGGCTTTTTACAACAGTATTAGAGATTTGAACTCCGGTCTTTATGCTTGCATAGCAAGCCCTCCTACAGGCTGAGCCATCTTCTCAGTGTTGTTATTGTTGAGACAAGCTCTCAATCTGTATTCCTGCTTAGCCTGAAACTTGTGTTGTAGACCAGGCTAGGCTCAAGCTTGAGTTGATCCTCCTGCCTGTGTCTCCTCAGGGCTGGGGTTACAGGAATGTTCCACCATGCCTGTGGGTGGGGGTTGTCAAGGATCAAACTCAGGACCACATGAATAAGAAACAGGCACTCTGCCACCAAGCTGCATCACAAACAGGCCATAGACCACTGTTGTACAGACACTCTGGAGTGATACTGCCACAGTCCAGATGAATGAGGTGGGGTTGGTGAAACTCAGAGAACAGTCAATTAGGCTAGGCAGGAAAGATGAAAGCTTCCAGGACACAGCAGAAGTAGGCAACAGTGCGGTTGATGGCAAAGAAGCTGGGGTACTGCAATTCTCAAATGCCCTGGAATTTTTTAGAGAGGGTTCACTAACATGAGGGCTCTGACCACAAGGAATATAGCAGGTGTTTGGGGTCATTATCTGGATTTTTTTTAAAGGTGTGCAGGCGTGGTGGCACGGAACTCTAATTCCCCCCTCTCTGTCTCTCTCTCTCTGTCTTTCTCTCTCTAATCCCCCTCTGTCTCTCTCTCTGTCTCTCTAATCTCCTCTCTCTCTCTCTCTCTCTCTCTCTCTCTCTCTCTCTCTCTCACACACACACACACACACACACACACACACACACACACACAGTGACCCAAGAAAGAAGGAGGGGTTGAGCGACAAAGACTAGAGGATGGAGCTGCATATAGTTTTAGGGAAAACACTACTCAGGGCAAGCAATAGTAGATTACTCCCTAACTCCACTGCACACCAACTTTTCCTGTGGCCTGGTCTGTGGCATACAAGTCTGCTGAGCTATAGGATTCTACAGTTAGCCATCAGCTACTCAGCATCTGGGAGATCTCAGCCAACAGAAAGAGACTTCTAGATCTCCTTTTTCTTCCTTGAAAGGCCAGTTCAGCCTCTTATATCCTGAAGCAGGAAGTGAATCATGAGGCTGCAGTAGCACCAAGTTCTCCTGAATCCTCCCGATGGCCTCAGGATTTCTCATTTCAGGGATTGTAAGGCAGTAGAACCATTTGCTGTTTCATCAGGCTTATTTGTCTATCTTAATGCCTCATTGATTTGACTTTATTTCAAGACATGCAAAGAATAGTTGATGTGGCTTGTGCTCATGCACCCCCAAACATGTGATGTTTGATGAAATCAGTTAAACACAGTGGAAAAAAGAAAGAAGGAGAAGGGATGAACTGTCCGTTGTCCATCATGACAACTCAGAAATTAGGCTTCATTCCCACTTTAGTAATGATTCATTACCCCTTTGTCTCTAAGCCACGCTGTTTGGCTTCAGCATTTTGAGCCCCCAAGTTACATAAAAATACTTTTGAGGAATCAGGTCACAATGTGTATTTTTATTTCCTCCATCACCAGCTGCTTTATTGCGAAAGAATGAGCACAAGGAGCAATGCTGTGATTTGTCTGTGCTCTGACTGCTGGCAGCTCTTCCCTCCATACACCATGGCCCATTGCTGGCCATCCCCAGCTAGTCCCCTCACCCTGATGGCCTCCATGGTCCCAGGGAGTAATCAGTGAACTCTTAGTGAAAGAAGATGTGAATGGCAATGAGCAACTTTTCCACTTAACCCCAGCCAACAGTCAGATTTTGTGGTGATATATTATTTATTACTTATTAAAGCTTGCCTGAGGATTCAGAAAGCAAAGTCAGCCACAAGCCATAGAAACCAGGCACACACCTTTAATCCCAGCAGCCAGAAGCTAGGAGGTGGTGGTACACACCTTTAATCTTAGGACTCAGGATTGAAAGGTAGACGGATTTCTGTGAGTCCAAGGCCACCCAGATCTACACAAGATTGACCTAGTCCTAATGAGAAACAGCTCACACAAAGATGATCTCAGCACCTGGGATCACATGCCTTTAATCCCAGCATTAGGGAGGTATATAAGACAGAAGCAAGGTCTCAGTATCAGGCATTCATTCTCCAGCTACATTGAGGATAGGAAGACATTCAGTTTCAGGATTCTCCAGCCATGCTAAGGAGAGGCAGCAGGATCAGCCCATTCAGCCTGAGGTAGTGGTAAGAGCTAGCGGCCCACTACTTTGCTTTTCTAATCTTCAGCTTGAAGTTTGAACCTTAATACCAGTCTCTGGGTCTTTTATTTTTCAAACAACATTTACCAGAACTTCAATTTTGGTGCCATTTTCTAGCATGCTTGGTGTGGTGAGTGCTGCTGCTGATAGAGCTGATTGTGCAGCTTCACAACTGCTTTGGGGATAGAAGAGGTGGGTGAACAATGATGTGAGTGACAGCCTTTGCGAGAAGGAATGCTCATGAAGATTGAACAAGGCTATAGTTGTGAGTGTGTGCCCTGCTTTGTCAAAGAAAGAAAAATCATCTGCATCACCTCTGTTAACACAGAAAGGACTTTGCCTGTGGAGTGGAGAGACTGCGGACCTTGGTACAGGCCATGTCTGGGCATGTCTGGGCATGGTATAAACCAATGATACGGTGTGCTTTGCAAAACAAAACAAAATACTGATTTACTTTGAAACCGCATTACATGCTCACATAAAATAGATCCAGGTTTAATTTTGAGTACTTTTTTGTAAGACTTTAAATTTTTAATTTTTAATTGTGTGTGTGTGTGTGTGTGTGTGTGCATGTATATGTGTGTTCAAATGACACTAACATATAACTACAGGTGCCTTTGGACTCTAGAAGAGGGTGTGGGATTCCCTGAAGCTGGAGTTATGGGAGTCTAATTTGGGTCCTCTGTAAGAGGGACAAATGTTCTTAACCACTGACCCATCTCTCCAGCCTTTTTGTTTTCTTGGGACAGGATCTCACTGTAGCCCAAGCTGGCATTGAACTTGCTGTGTAGCAAAAGATGATGACCATGAACTCCTGATCCTCTCTGCCTTCCAAATGCTAGGATTATAGTTTAAGCCACCACAACTGACTCGGGTTTGTTGTTGTTTTTAACACAATGGTGAGATGTCCAGCTTTGTATTTCAAATGTTTTGAGATGGGTCCCCCGTCGCCGCTGTTTCTATGTTATTATGAACCATAGGTGAAATCAACTGAGTTAATGTGGTGCTGTGGGTTAAATTATTCATTATGTTGATGTCCTAACCCCTAGTTGCTCAGAATGTGGTTTGGAGGAAGGGCCTTTACAAGAGGTAAGAAAGCAAGCTCAGAAAGATAGACCTTCATTCAACATCAATGGGGACTTCTCCCCGCCCCCCCCCACCCAGTATTGAGGATTGAAGTTGAAACATTCATACAAGGCAAATGATTTAACACAGAGCTATATCCCCAGACCTGGTAGTCTTACTAAAAAGAGGAAGTGTAGTGTCAGCAAGTTGGTTCAGTCAGTAAAGGTCTTGAAGTCAAGCCTGAAGACTAATCCCCAAGATCCATGTGGTAGAAGGAAAGACTGACCCAGAAAGTTGTCCCCTGACCTTCATGCATGTGCTGTGGCACATATGTATTCATAGACAAACACAGATAGGATGAGTAAATGTAAAGGAGGGTTACAAGGAACATGACCAAGGAAATGTGAAGATAAGCATCTAAAAGCCAAGGAAAGAGCCAGGGTAGAGTCTTCCCTCAGAGACCTCAGAAGAACCCAAATTTGTCTGAGAGATTTGGGAGAAGGGAAGGTCTCACTGCATAGTTCAGGTTGAACTCGAACTCATGAATCCCCTTCCAGCCTCCTAAATTTTGGGATTGTAGGGTGCACCACTGTGCTCATTTCCCACCAAGTGTCTTGATCTGACACTTCTAGCCTGTAAAACCTGGAGAAGATACATTTCTGCAATTTAAGGCACCCAGTGTGTGGTCCTTGTTATAGCAAACCTAGAAAACTAACATATGTGGGGAAACAAAAAACAAAACAAGTGTTTTCTCCCCATTTTCAGTCCAAGTTAAAGCAGGGCATAAGCTGAGTTTCTGTTCTGCAATTGTAAGCTCTAATGTTGCAGAGACAAAGCAGGTAATCAAAGGACTAGATCTAGCCGGTCAGACTAGGCAGGATTCCCAGAGGGGACTAGGCAAACTGGAAAGTAAACAGTGGCCAGCTAGAGCCAGCTTCCGTGAAGAAATACAGGCCCAGTATTGCCCAAGAATCCTATCCTTGAGAAAACTCCAAATGTATGATTGTTTTGTTTTGTTTTTGTTTTTGCTGTTGTAAAAATCTCCCCTGTTGGGTGGACCTAGGCCCTATCCCAAGGATTTGATAGACTCTGATGACCCCCCTATGGAAGGCCTCACCCTCCCTAGGGATCAGAAAGGATATGTGATAGGTAGGGTTTTAGTTGGGGGGGGGGTGGTAGGGGAGGAAGGGAGGGAGAGGGAACTGGTATTGACATGTAAAACAATCTTGTTTCTAATTCAAATAAAAAATAAAAATAAAAATAAGTGCTTAAAAAAATCTCCCCTGTTTAAGGTACTAACAACTAATTGAAAAAAAAAAAATCTTAATCTTGTCCTGGCCAGAGGGAATACATGAACAAGGGAGATCAAGATTATGATGCAGAAATCTACAGAGACAAGCTGAACCAAGCTCATGGAAACTCACGAACTCTGAACCAATAACAGCTGTGGAGCCTCCATGGGACAGAACTAGGCTCTCCATACGTGGGAGACAGTTATGGAACTGGCAGTAGGGCCAGGATCTATCCCTGGTGCATGAGCTAGCTCGTTAGAGCCCATTCCCTATGAGGGGATGCCATGCTCAGACTTAACACAGCAGGGAGGGGCTTGGTCCAGCCCCAACTTAATGTGTCAAATGGTGTGACTCCACATGGGAGTCCTTACCTGTTGGGAGGAGTGGATGGGAGGTGGGCTGGGAGGGAGGCTGGGGTGGGAGGAGGGGGTAGGAGGGAGAACTTTAGTTGTAAATGAAATTAAAATAAATAAACATTAAAAGAATATTGTCTTGGCCAACATCTTGGATCCAAATAAAATCTGAGGCCTGACCCAGCCCACAGGCTAATGAGGCTCAAGGTACATTTACATAGGAGGGTGTCAGAACCTGAGAGGGATTCAGTCCTTGCTTTTAGGTGTTGCCCTGTGACTAATTCTGTCCAAAGGAATGTGACAGACGGAGAAGAGGCCAGGTACTGCTATGTCAAGGCTAGCAAGTGTGTCAGGCGCCTTCTTACTGCTCTGAATTTTAGACTGAACTTCACAGTTTAAGGGATAAGATCTCATTTGACAAAGGCAAGAACTTGTAGTGTGGGGACAATTATAATTTATTCACAGAGAGGATAATTTCCTTTATCCTGGTCCTAAGAGAAAGAGTAAGACAGGAGAGGGGGAAGCTGTCTTGTGTTAAGAATCAGAGGTCAGCTGGGCATTGGTGGTGAACGCCTTTAATCCCAGCACTCAGGAGGCAGAGGCAGGTGGATCTCTGTGAGTTCGAGACCAGCCTGGTCTACAAGAGCTAGTTCCAGGATAGCCTCCAAAGCCACAGAGAAACCCTGTCTCGAAAACAAACCAAAAAAAGAATCAGAGGTCACAGTTCCACTCTCTATCCTCTGGCCCAAGATCTAACCAGCTCATGACCTTTTTGCTGGTTCATTCCACAGGCAGCACAGAGAATCAGTGAGAAACAAACCAGTTTTTACCATAAACCCACTCGAGATAGCTTATTTAATGTATTAATCTCATGAATGGGTTAGTCTATTTATGAGGGCTGGGCCCTAATGGGGATTAAATTTCACTGTGAGGTTTTGAGGGGACAACCCAGGCTAGAGTCATAGCGCTGAGATCAGATTGCCAGCTCCATCTTTGAAAGGCACCCAGAAGGCCATGAGAAAGATGGAGCAGTTGCCCCTTACCTGACAAGGTTTAGGAAGAGTCTGGTACCCTCTCTGTGTTCGCTCCCTGCACAGGGAGGGAAAGATGCCCATGGCTAACATGTCCACTGCCTTAGGCTCTCTTGAGCTTGTATAAGAAAATGACTACTAAGTAAAACTTGCACTTCTTTTCTTTCTATACAAAATTATTTCCTCAGTATAATCATTGTAAAAATGCTAACTGGAAGCTATCATCACAGTTTTCTAACACCTTGAAGTAAAGTTATACAACTTAATGGGATAGGGACTTTATTAAAAACAGGACTTCTCTTCTTTTTGAAAAAATGCTTGAAAATACCTTTTAACATGAACTTTGACATCTTTCAGAACTCCTAGTTTTGCACACATATAAACCCTGGGCCTTGAGACTGAGCTGAATACATATTAACTTCCTTTAGCCTCCTTATCTAGAGTCATTTCCTGCTAACCTGAGTTTACCCATCTTGTCTCTGTTGCCCTGAAGTTCTTTGCTGACTATCTTAAGACCTCTTTTACTTTATCATTTCTTCTCCTTAAACCCTCCCCGAAGAAGCCTTTATCTCATTAAACTGACTGTCCAGAGCTTTCAACATTTTTATGTTGCTGCTTGTCTCCACATACTATGAATGTCACATTGTGAATTCCTTGAAGGCAAATATATATATGATGTGTCAGGAACACTAGATGAGCAAATTTTATTTCTGTAGACTTTCTTCATTCTGCTGGGAACCCCCCTTTATTCTTTAAACATGATCTTGAATAGACTGAATTTTAGACAGCTTTTTTTTTTTTTTTTTTTTTTTTTTTTTTTTTTTTTTTTGGTTTTTCAAGACAGGGTTTTTTCTGTGTAGCTTTGGAGCCTGTCCTGGAACTCGATCTGTAGACCAGGCTGGCCTTGAACTCAAGAGATCCACCTGCCTCCTCCTCCTGAGTGCTGGAATTAAAGGCATGTGCCACCACCACCTGGCAACTGCAGATGTGGTGATCTTTACCTGTGATATAACTCAGGAAACTTGGTAGTCACTGACCTCATCCAGTTGAATAGATTCCCTCGTCATGGCTTTTATGTCTGCATGTAACCCTTCTCTGTTCTGATGTATCTCATGTCTTTATAAATCTGAAATTTAACTTACTAAATTTATCCTTCAGACATTTGTTCTTTCTTTTCTTTCCTTTTTTCCTAGACTCAGTAATCTACATTAAGACTCAGTAATCTACATTAAGAGTTCACCAAAAATTTACTCTGTACCAAGCTTTAATTACATGCAATTTGATTTTTAGAAAATGGGGAAAGGTGAAAGCTAGATAGCTCAGTGGATATAGATACTTGCCTCTGAGCCTAAGGACTGGAGTCTGATCCCTAGGGACCAAGGTAGAAGGAGGGAATCTCCCAAAAGTTGTCCTCTGATCTCTACACATGCAACATGGCATGTACATGTCCCACCCCACAAAAAAATTAAGTAAATATACAAAGATAAGCACAGTTGTGAAATATTCCTTTACACTGTGATTGGTTTAATAAAGAAGCTGACTGACCAATAGCTAAACAGGATAAAGTTAGGTGGGAGAGCCAAACTGAGAATGATGGAAAGAAGGGTGGAGTCCGAGAGTCGCCAGCAGACACGGAGAGAAGCAAGATGGGCATGTTGTACTAAGAAAAGGTACCAAATCATGTGGCAAAGCATAGATAAGAAATATGGGTTTACTTAAATGTAAGAATTAGTAAGAAGCCTGAACTATTGGCTGAGCATTTGTAATTAATATAAGCCTCGGTGTGTTTATTTGGGAGCTATTGGCAGGATGAAAACTTCCAACAAAGGTGGAAAAGAAATGTCTATACAATCAGTCTATACAGCACAAAGCCCAAGGACCTGCATTCAGTCCCTGGGACCTGAGTCATGGAAGGAGAGAACTGACCCTTAAAGATGGTCCTCTGACCTCTGCATCTGAACCTACACACAAACACTAAGTCATACAAGAAAAAACCAAACAGATGAATGTTATTTTTTAAAAGGCGAAAAATCATAGATTTCATTATGATTTTTCTATACATACATCACTTACTTTGCCATATTTACCTGCTTTTGCTTCCCCCTCCCCAATGGTCTGCTCTCTCCACCCAAGCATCCCCCATTCTACTTTCAAATCATATCCATTTGTTTGCTAAGTCTAGAGAAAATATGCAACATTTGTCTGTCTCCTCCCTTTATCCTCCCTTGTTTCTCTCCTTCCTTTAAAACATCTTCCTTTCCCCATATAGCCCCTACTTTACTTACACACACACACACACACACACACACACACACCTTCAATCTAGATTCTGTAGAAGAGAAGAAACATGGTTTTAGTCTTCAGAGTCTTGTTTAGCTTGACATAAAGATCTCCAGTCCCATTCATTTCTCCGGCAAATAACATAGCTTCACTCTTCTTTACAGATGAACAGAACTCTATTGTGTACATTTTGTTTATCTGTTCATGTTGGTGGGACATCAAGATTGGTTTCACGTCTTTGGATATTGAGAATAGTGCCACAGCAAACATGGATGTGGTGCAGACTTGATTCCTTCAGATTCATAAAAAAAAAAAAAAAAAACTATTCAGGAATAACCCTAACCAATGAGGTGAATGTCTTCTAAAATGAAAACTTTAGGGTTGGCAAGAAGGCTGGCTGGGTAACAGCATTTAGCACAGGAGCCTAGCTACCTGAGTTCTTTCCCCACAGAACTCAGTTAAAAACAGCTGGATGTGGTGGCACCAAGGTTGCTGTAATCCCAGCATTTCAACATTCCTGCACTTTGAGATGGAAGTTAGAGGCAGGAGAATCCCCTGCAAGATTGCAGGTCAGCTAGACTGGAGTATGCAGAAGGACAGAAACAACCAGAGCCTTTGCCTTAGCAAGGTTGAAGGACAGGGTCAGTTCCTCAAATGTGTCTTATAACCTACCTCCACACATGCCCACCTTCACATATGTGAAAGTGTGCACACACACACACACACACACACACACACACACACACACACACACACACACACAGAGAGAGAGAGGAGAGAGGAGAGAGAGAGAGAGAGAGAGAGAGAGAGTAAAATGCAAAGAAAAATACAAAGAAAAAAGAAAACATTAGGGTGAATGAATAACACCAATACTTCCCAGATACAGACAAGGTGGTTAGGAATTCAGTCACCCCCCTACTGAATTTGCAAAGGTAGGCTAGGTGTGATGGCTTGAATGAGAAGTGTCCTTCATAGGCTCATATATTTGAATACTTGGTCCCCAGCTTGTCGAGCTGTTTGAGGATGTGAAGGAACATCTCTGGGGCACACTATGATCCCATCTTCCAAAAAACACAGTCCTTTGTGATGTAATTTCACAAGCTACTTAAATCATATACAGACTTCTGCAAAGACATTTACGCTTGTCTCTCTCTTGAGAAGCCCAAAGTCATACACAGATGTGTACTATCCTTTTCCTGAGCATTGTCTTTCTATTTACCCCATGCTTAAAGCAATATTAAAATCTTCTTTTAATAAACTTCAACTCTACATCATACTAGTTCATCCTGAAATGTACTTCTGGAGCATCCAGAGATCCCAGCTTCCCTTGCAGAGAGGTCTCTGAAAGAAATTCTCAGGCTTCTGCCAGTCGGATAGCATAGAGTGGAGATGGTTTGAATAGGAATGTCATATATTTGAATTAGGGAGTGCCGTGACATGACAGGGATTAGGGTGTGTGGCCCTGGAGGAAGTATGTCCTTGGGGATGGGTTTTAAAGTTTCAAAAGCTCAAGCCAGACCCAGTGTCTCACTCTTCCAGATGTCTGATCATAACATAGATGTAGAAATCTCTCAGGTCCTTCTCCAGCACCATGTCTGCCTGGGGGGCACCATACTTCCCTCCACAACAACAATGAACTATACCTTTGAAATGTAAACCAGCCTCAATTAAATGTGTTCCTTTATAAGAGTGGTGGTGGTGTCATCGCTGATGTCTCTTCACAGTAATAAAACTCTAAGATAGTTGTGTGTCTAGTTTCTTCCCCCACTGCTTCCCACACAAGGTTATTCTTCATAGAACTGAACTATTTCTTAATGAGTATTTGGGCTGCAATTCAGGCAAACCCATGATCTATTCTGCAAAATGCCATAGAGTGGTTTGGGAACAGATGGAAAGAGGTCAAGTCAGGAAGGTAATATGAAGCTAATGGGAGAGCAGGATGAGAAAAGGTATAATGTAGGGTCATAGAAGAGGCATATCTTAGTTCCCTTTCTATTGTCATAAGACACCATGACCAAGACAACTTATAGAAGAAAGAGTTTATTGGAGTTAATGGTTTGAGAAGGTGAGTCCACAACCATCAGACCAGGGAGCATGGCAGCAGACAAGTAGGCCTGATGTTGAAGCAGCAACCAAGAGCTTACATGATGAGACAAGGCAGAGAGAGCTAACTGGGAATAACATGGGCTTTTGAAACCTCAAAGCTCACCCCCAGTGACACATTGGCTCCAGCAAGGCCACACCTCCTAATTCTTTCCACACAGTTTCTTCAACTGGGGTACCAAACATTCAAATATATGAGCCCAAGGTGACCATTCTCATTCAAACAAGGTACAACCTCAGCCCAGTATGATGGTTGCAAGCCTGTAATCCCGCAGTTGGCAGATGGAGCTGGCACAGACAGAATCACAGTCCCATGCTGTCACCCATAGCCTGAGGAATTCTTTTATTATTTTGGGGGACTTTGATTCAAGTAAAGTTAAATCTTGACTTTGCCCTACAGAAAATAGTTTTAGGATGAGCCACTTTGAAGCAGAATTGGAGTTTATTAAAGGAATATATATATATTTCATATATATATGGGTCTTTATTTTATATATATGTTTAATATATGTTATATATTATAACACAAATATAATATTTAATAATATATAAAGGAATTATACAGGGTCTTTAATTCCTTAAGCATATATGTTATATATTAGGACACATATAATATATATAATAATACATATAAAGGAATTCCTTTAATTATATATATGTATACAGGGTCTCACTCTGTAGCCCATAGCTCTTAGGCACAACAGTTAATAGAAAGGCACTCAGGAACAAAGTAAGACATGTTCAAGAACATGGATGTGGACTTCTCAAAATGAGAGCTCTAACAAAACGTTGCTATACACAGTAGCTATATACATCGTTTGTAGTGGCTTCTGAAGCTGTGCCTGGAAAAGTTGCTAAATGAGATCATTGGAGCAGGATTCCTATGCACTGCCTAGGATTCAGTAGATATGCTAAAGCCTAGGTCTCAAGGGCTCAGCTCCAGTGAAGATGTTTTTACTGTAAACAAAGATTTTATCTTATTTATGAGAAAAGGAAAGGTCATGAGCCATCATACCTGGCTTATTTGTTTTTTATTCAGCCCCTTTCTGTCATAAAATAAACTTCGGCTCTGTCTAAAACTGTTTTATAGAATAGAATGTTGCCTGATTTTGGAACTGAAAATAAAGCCAACTTGGATTTTTAAGCTGGTGTATTACAAACAAGTTCCAGGCCAGTAGAGGCTACACAGTAAGACCATATCTCAAAAAAGTAACCCCAGGGGCTGGGGTGTAGCTTGGTTGGTAGAGTGGTTGCCTAGCATGTTAGAGGTCCAAGACTCTAGCCCCAGAACCGTATAACCTGAGCACTAAAGAGATGGAAGCAGGGGATCAGAAATTCAAGATTACCTTAACCACATACAGTCAATTTGAGTCCTACTGAACTATAGGAGAAGGAAAGGGAAACAGCTATCTATGCCTTATAGTCTATCTCAAACCTTCCCTAAACAGCAAAATTACTAACATATAGCAGCCTCGAAATAGTATGAAGCAATAGGCTCAGCTTCACTATTCTGCTAAACTCAGAGACCCCATCTCCTCTAAACTTAGAGATGTCCCCCAAATCTATACAAGTAAGGGGTATCCTTTGTTCTACAGGGTTTGCTGTATTTTTGTTGTGTTTTGTTTTATGAGACAGGGTCTCTATGTAGCCCTGGCTGTCCTGGAACTCACTATGTAAGCCAGGCTAGCCAGGACTTCAGGGAGATCAGCCTGCCTCTGCCTCCCGAGTGCTGGGATTGGGATTGAAGGCATGTGGTGCCACACCCAACTGGTTGTTGTATCTTCTATCACTCTAATATCCCCCTTGCTGTGAGTGGGGATGAGGCCTAGCAGCTATTTTGAATTCAAGGAGGTGCGGGCAGGAGTGGGGGGGGTGATGTATTCTGATTGGTCAAGAACCAGGGCGTTGGTGGTGCCTTTAATCCCCACTCGAGAGGCAGAGACAGGAAGATCTCTGTGAGTTCGAGGCCAGCCTGGTCTACAGAGTGAGTTCCAGGGCAGGCTCCAAAACAATACAGAGAAACCTTCTCTCGAAAAAACAAAAAAGAACCAGGTGGAAGAAAGCAAACTCAGAAAAAAACCAGCCAAACAAAATGTTCTAAAAAGAAGTTTGTTGGTGGGAAGAAGAACCAGGAAGTAGGAAGAAGGATGCTAGTGGTTAGCTGACATCTTGCTAAGTCAAGGCTTTTGTGGATTTTAGCTCCAGAGCTCACTGCTTGTGCAGATTTCATTGTACAACTTCGATGTTCTTAGACGTTACCAGGATACATGGATACTTTTGCTTTCCTAGGGCCTATAACCCTGATTAGCTGCCTATAAAACGGAGTTATTTCATTCCTAATTCCTATTAGAAGAACCCAAAGCAAATCGTTTCAAAGTTGGTGCTGATGGTACAATAGGAAACTCACGGATTGGTTAATGTTACTTATTTCAGTTTACCCTTTTCTTGTATGTGAGTATTGAGGCACAGAGAGCTTGTTTGGGAATGGGACTAATATCTTACTTATCCTTTGAATACCTGATTAAAAGGTTTGGTTTTAGTTTAGGGCAAGTTGATGTGAATGACTCTACCTTTGATTGTGCTTGATTTGTTTGTTGTGCTGGAGATAATGTTACAGTTGCTATGATGAGGCCTAAGTTGTGGGAATGGAATCTACCGCTGGCCTGGGTGGAAACCTAACATGCCAGGATTCCTAAAACACAAGTGTTACCCAATTGAATCTATCAATCACTTGTCTAAAAGACCATTCTTCTGGAAAGTGGATTTATCTAATACCCCAATAAAGAAATGGGAAGAATAATTATTCCTTTAGTGAGATACTGTATTTTCCTTTCACAGAATTCCAACCCTCTGTGCAGTTATTATAGAGCCAGCACCAGGCTGTTTTAAGTTGGTCCTATGAAAAAGACATAATTTTCACATTTTCTTCTTTTCTGTCTTTTTCTTTTTGATGCTGGTCAGAGGCCAATATGCTTTCTCTGGTACTTTGAACTTTTTCACTATTTCTCTGAAGCTATCTCTCCCACCCCCACCACCCCACCTTTCCCATGTGGCTGGCTACTGCTCAGGGAACCTCTGTGCTTAACTCCACCAAGCAGCTGCTAAAAGTTACATCTTGTCTACCTTGAAGTTTTTTTGTTTGTTTGTCTGTTTGTTTGTTTGTTTTAAATACTCTAAATACAGTTGTCCTGGTGCTTATTTTTGTCTGAGTCTGTTCTTCAATCCTTTTATAATGAGACTTAGAACCCTAAAGAAGTGGTCAATTTCCCTGATAACACATGTCATGATAGGACTCCCCAGAATTCCTAGTTACAACCAAATCCAGGGCCTTGCACATTCTAGGTAAGTGCTCTAATACTAGGCTATTCCCAGCTCTCCATCTTGACTTTTAGCCTGGTCTGTTCCAATCTAGTATAGGAATTCAATCCAAGGCAATGCTGTCCTGGAATTTTTATTTAATACAACTCTGTATACAGGAAACAGGCTTGCCAGAACTTTATGATATGGTCATTCCTGACTATGAAAGAAGAGGAAAAATACTTTGAGACAGTATTTCTCTGTATAGAACTGGCTTTGTAGACCAGGCTGACCTCAAACTCAAGAGAGCTGCCTGCCTCTGCCTCTTGAATGCTATGATTAAAGGCATACACCACCATGGTTTGAGTTCTGTTACGATAAATCTTTCTGCCAAAAGCCATCCGAGCCCTATCACCATGTAGGCACTTTGCGTCAGCCGCCCGAGTTCTGCCGGCTGAGTTAGGGCCCCAAATAATATACAGACACTTATTTACTTTTGTTTGCTGTAATGCACTGGCTGCTCTTCCAGAGAACCCAGGTTCAAGTCCCAGCACCCACATGGCAGCTCATAACTGTAACTACAGTTCCAGGGTGTCCAACACCTTCTTCTGGCTCTCTGTGAGCATAGATAGTGCACAGACATTCACATAGACAAAAAACCCACACACATGAAATAAGTGATTTTTTAAAAGGAAAAGAAATAACTTAAAAACAACAACAACAAAAATCCAACCCAAATCATATTCCAGTCTGGGTATGGTGAGGCATGCCTTAAATCCCTGTACTTGAAAGGTTGAAACAGGTGGATTTCTGTGAGTTCTAGGCCAGCCTCACCTATGTAGAGAGTTCCAGGCCTGCCAAGGTACACAGTGAGACCCTGTCTCAAAAAATAAAAACCAAGAGGAGTCCTTCTTAGTGAAGGTAAACAAACAGAGATCATTAACATTAATACCCACAGGATAAAAGATTAATACTGTACATGTGTCTACAACATTTACTCCTAGTGTTCCCAGAAAGAGAGAGGTGAGGAAACCAAAGTCACCCAGTCAGTTCTCTAGGGAAATCAGCTGTGGGGAAGAGTTGCCCCATCTTCCTGTTGTCCTCTAGCATTTTCATAATTGGCAGAATAGCATTGGGAAAGCTCTGCTATTTGCAAGGTCTGCTGTACAATGGAAATCCGAAGCTCATCGTCCGAAATTATTAAGACCACTGATGTGATGACAGGAGAGTAAACTTAGTTCAAGTCTTTCTGAATGTGGATCTTGTACGGTTATGCCAGTGTCAAACCCAGACATACAGCCATGATCCATGATCATAGTGGCAGATGCCTGAACAATTTTGGGCAGGAAAATGAAAACATCTGGGCAATAGGAAAAAAAAATGACAGAGACATAAGAGTTTTGTTTCTGTGCATTTTGGATGGAAAAGGCAGGGGGCAAGAAGGAAAACAAGGATTTTCTTGGTTTGACTTTTTAGGTGTTAGAGTGACTTCCATGATTTTCTTTATAGTGTCACTTACTTTTTTTTTTTTTTTTGGAAGGGGTGGTTTTGAGATAAGGCTTCTCTGTGGCTTTGGAGGCTGTCCTGGAACTAGCTCTTGTAGACCAGGCTGGTCTCGAGCTCACAGAGATCCGCCTGCTTCTTCCTCTTGAGTGCTGGGATTAAAGGCGTGTGCCACCACCTCCCGGCCATGGTGTCACTTCTTATGAGCCTATGGGGGACATTTTCATTTAAACCACCACAGGGCATGAGCCAGAGAGGGCAAGCCCAGTTGCTAGAGATCAAACTCAGAAACTTAAGCATGCTACACAGATGACTACCCCTCAAACTTCAGTCTTTCTGATTTTGCTTAAAAATATGGTATTTTGGCACAGTGGT
Source organism: Cricetulus griseus (assembly GCF_003668045.3). Taxonomy (NCBI): domain Eukaryota; kingdom Metazoa; phylum Chordata; class Mammalia; order Rodentia; family Cricetidae; genus Cricetulus; species Cricetulus griseus. The sequence goes on along the minus strand of NC_048595.1, from coordinate 185,483,863 downwards.
ATGTACCTTTAATTCCATCACTCAGAGATAAAGGCAAGCAGATCCCTGTGGGTTTGAATCCAACCTGGTCTACATAGAGAGTTCCAGGCCAGCCAGAGCTATATAGAGAGACCTGTATGGAGAAAAAAGAAAAAAGAAAATTATTGTGTGGCTTTCTTGGCATATTGACACTTGAGGGCAGCCTGGGCTTCACATTGGCATAGCATATAATACAAGGGGAAAAAAAGGCAAACCTCCCCCCAAAACTGGGATAAAATATTGTACAGTCAATGAAATTGCAGCAATGTACCAATAAAACTCATTCAGAGTCCATTGTTTTGCATTATGTCTGCATTTTGTGAGACAGGATCTACTGTAGTGCAGGCTGACCTTGAACTCCTTGCGCTTCTGATGCTCCTGCTTTAACCTCCCAAGAGCTAGAACTATAGGCACACGCCCATCACACCCAGTTTTATATTGTATGGTGCTGGCAATCAGACCGGGCTTTGCACATGCTAGGCAAGCACTCTGCTAATGAAGCGACATGCCCACCCCAGACCTTTTAATCTAGGGCTGCACTAATAGGTAGCTACGGGCCATAAATAAAATGAAATGAAAATTTAAAAACGCTCAGTTTCTCACACTAGCCACATTTCAAGCACCCGGTAGTCCCGTGCAAACAGTACAGGAAGAGAACACTTGCCTTGTGTCAGAAGTTTCTTATGGACCTCTCTGGCAACACTTGAATGTGTTTCTCTATCCACCAATTATCAATCTTACCCTGAATCTGTGTATAATCCAAGCTGGTGTCTAAGCTCTTCTACTTCCTAGTCCTATAGTAACAAGTGTAATATTTTTGTGCTTTAAGTCTGGTCAGCATGCAGGAAGTAACTAAGGAAGGATGCCAAGACCCAAATGTGGAAGCAGGAGGAGCGGCGAAGGGGCGGGGCCGGCTATGAGCGCCTGGGCTCGCACGGCTTCAGTCTGGGGCGGAGCCTCGAGCGGGGAAGCCAGCCCGGGGGCGGGGCCTCGAGGGGCGGGCCCGAGGGGCGGGCCGGGAGGCGGGTCGGCGCGCCAGCCCTGCCTTGCGTGCTCACGTGACAGGTCCGCGAGGCCCGGCTCTTGCAGTCGTCCAGGCCAGCGAAGATGGCGGCAGAGAGGGAGCCTCCTCCACTGGGGGACGTGAAGCCCACCGACTTTGAGGAGCTGGAGGACGGAGAGGACCTGTTCACCAGCACTGTCTCCACCCTCGAGGTGAGACGGCCCCGCCGTGGAGGCCGCGTCGCGCGTCTTCCCCGCGCGCCTTGCCGCCTTTCCCCTGCGGCGACTGTCCCTCCCCACTCCGGCGTTCGGCCAGGCCAGGTCCGGTGACACCTGTGACGCCGGCCGCACCTCAGGTGCCTGTCAAGGGGGCTGGGGTCGGCCTGGGCGGCCAGGCCGCGGGACAGCAGCCTGCGGGCCTGGGGTGCGACTTCATCCTCCAGGGGCCGGGACCCAGGGACGGAGCACAGTCGTGCTTGCAAGCTCTCGGGCCTTCCGTGTCATTCGCGCCTCTTCCTCCAGGCAGGAGGAAGGCTTGTCCCGGGATCCCGGGCACCTCCGCTCCTCCTGGGATTTCAGCAGCCCTGGGGAGAGGAGCTTATTTCTCTGCTCACCGGAGGGTGTGCCCTGCAAGGGGAGAGCCATGAAGTGAACGCTGAGTGGCAGAGGGTCCCTGGGGAGGTCTGGGTGCGCTTTTCTGTGTAGTGTCCTTCATGGACGGTTAGTTCTCTTGGAGACAGGAGCCTCCTTTTTTTTTTTTAGAAAAAAAAAAAAAGGTAAATGCATTTCTTGAAGCAAGATCTCTTGCAGCCCAGGCTGGACTCGAACTCAGTATGTAACTGAGGATGACATTGAACCTGTGATCTTCCTGTCTCTCATCTTTCCAAGTGCTGAGACTAGCTGATGTTGAGCCACCGCTTGGGTTTTAGACTTTTTAGGGGCTATATTGTTTGGAAAATACAAAATCAAAGGAGGGTGCAGTTCAGGAAACTTTTTTTTTTTTTAATTACTAGGGGAGAAAGAGAAACAGATCTATCTCCACTCCTTTTTCCTCTTTTTTCCGCATGGTCAGCGATCTCTGTAGCTGAGTGTTCCTGTTTTTGTCAAAGGAAACACTATATGAGTTGAACGGTGTTGGCCCGCCTTTTTCTAGTCACATTTGAATTGCTTTACGTTGGATGAGAGTGCATACACCGGAAATCCTAATTTTAAGTATGTAAGCCCCTTTCTCAGAAGATTGTTTACCTCTGATGTAGTTGTTATTTTTTTTTAATCACGTGTGTTTACAGTGGATGTGTGTGTGCCGGTGCTTGCTTATGAAAATCAAAGGACAACTTTTGGGAGTTGGTTCTCTGCTTCCACCATTGTCAGCACTTTTACCAGCTTAGCGTCTCACCTCTTCTCTCCTTTCTTATAAAGTTTTTACTATAAGCCTTGTGGCCCTGTTAAGTTCTGCATCAAATCAACTAACTCTGAAACCCTTATCTGAATTTCATTGACTTGAAACTGAAAACTTAAAGGAAACTTTAACCACTGACTGAATTCTACTAATTTTATCTGTAGTGGTGAAGCCAAACCCCACCTTCCCACAGATTATAAATTCCCCGGATGGTGCCTCGAACAAAATCTTGAGTATTTGTAATTTAATGCAGCTAATACTGGTTAAATTGTCAAACCACTATCTCCTAAAATTCGTTAAAATTACTTAGCAGAATACATTTTTCTGGGCAGTGAGAATTTGTATCCTTGTATACTTTGATATGTTTTATATAGCTTAACATGTGAACATGTCTTCAGGGACCTAAAACCTGCATTGTCTTTCTGAGATACAGTACACAGAGCAAAAAGAACTATAGTCTGCATCTCTGAATATGATGTTTGGCCATTTTTTTAAAAAAGAAAGTCTGCAAAGTTTTATTACAAATATACTTATTTTGGTTAATGCACCGGGGAAGTTGTAAATAAAGTTGTTAATTGGTTACGGACCCCTTCCTTATCTCATGGATTTTAAGAAAGTGGTGTGACTGAGATTTCTAGATATGTCTTAAAATTTTTCAGGTTAGCATACAAAGTTCATTTTTCCCCTCTTCAACATGTTTGGGGACTGTCTATGGGGGATCCTGTGTCATTGCTTCATTTCTCTTTTACATAGTGCTTCTTACACTTTGGGTGCAAAAGAATCCACAGTATTCATGCACAAATGCCTGCACCTGACTGGAATTCTGTATGTCTAACAACTGCTTTTTTCTTTTGAAACCAGATCTCTCTTTATAGACTAGACTGGCATGGAACTCCTCTTGGCTGAGCCTGAGTGCTCCATTACAAACATGTACCAGTACCGCCATTCCCAGCTGTGGAGTGGCATTTTTCCTGTACTTAGGTTGAACATGCTGAGCAACATTCCCAGCCTCAGATCAGTGTAGATACAGTTTATTCAGGGGCCTTGTTGTTGTACTTATCATGATTCTGTAGAGCACTGTAGAGGCCCATTGCTTGTTTGTTGGTTTGCTTTGAGACAGGCTCTCACTCTCCCCAAACTCAATATATAGACCAGGGATTCAATATATAGACCAGGCTGGCCTCAAAGTCATAGAGAACCTCTTGCTTCTACCTCCTGAGTGCTGGGATAATGGTGTGCCACCACCATGCCTGGCAGATCAGCCCATTTATTGATTGGGATGTTTGATTTATTTTCTTTCTTCTTTTTTCTTTTCTTTTGCTTTTTGTATGTTCTGGGTATTAATCTTCTGTCTGGTGTATAAAGATTTTTTTTTTCTGATTCTGTAGGCTGTCTCTTCACTCAGTTGTTTCCTTTGCTGTGCAGAAGCTTTTTAATTTTCTGAAATCCCATTTGTAAGTTGTTAGCATTGTCTCCAGAGTTAGTGGTGTCCTTTCCAGAAAGTCCTTGTACCAGTGCTTCCCGTATTTTTCCTCTAATAGTCTCAGAGCTTCAGTTCTTGTATTAGGGTCCTTAATGCATTCAGAGTCAGTTTTTGTACAAGGTGAGTAAGAGATTCACATTTGTTCTTTTGTGTGTAGATAGCCAATTTTCCCAGTCCCATTTGTTGAAAAGGGTGTCTTTTCAGTGGTATATATTTTGGACATCTTAGTTGAAAATCTGGTGGCTGGGAGCTGGTGAGATGGTTTATTGTGTAAAGATACTTGACATCAAGCCTGATGACCACAGTTCAGTTCCCAAGGAGGGACCCAACTCCCTCCTTGCTCTTTGACCTCTACATTGGCTGCTCAATAAATGTAAATTTTTAGAAAATATTAATTAGGAGGCTGTAGTTGCATGGATTTATAGCTGGGTCCTCTGTTTTATTCCATCTGTCTACATGCCTGTTTTCTGCTAATACCATGTTTTGTAGTATAACTTGAAATCAGGTATGATTGCAACATTGCTCTTTTCCTTGCTTTCCAGATTGTTGCTGCTTCCCTATGTACCTCATCGTTCTTTATATTTCTCTAAAGAATGTTATTGGAGTTTTATTAGGGATTACATTGAATCTGTAGGTTGCCTTTTGAAAGGTAGATCTTCATAATAGTAATTCTGTTGATCTTTGAGGGAAGTCATCTCATTTCTTAGTGTCTTCAGATTTGTTTCTTCACCGTTTCAATTTTTTGTAGAGGTCCTTTACTTCCTTGGTTAGGTTTATTCCAAGATATGTTTATATTCACTTATTCATTTTTAGAGAATTTTGATGGGATTGTTTTCCTGATTTCTTGCTTAACATATTTGTTATTAGTAAACAGGAAAATCACTGATTTTTGTCTGTCAGTTTATCCTGGCACATTACTGGAAGTGTTTGTCAGATCCAGAAATTTTCTGGTGGAGTCTTTAGGGTCTATTACATAAACGCTTATCACCTGCAAATAAAGATAACTTGACTTCTTTCTTATTTGTATTCCTTTTATTGCATTCTCTTGACTTACTGCTCTAGCCAAGACTTCAAGTACTATATTGAATAGGAATATTCAATAGGAATATTGTTGTTCCTGATATTAGTGCAAATGCCTTATCTCCATTTATCATGATGTTGGCTATAGGCTTGTTGTAGGTAGTTTTTATTATGTTGAGATATGTTCCTTCCATTCTTAGTCTCTTTGGGGCTTCTATCATGGAGGATTTTGTCAAAACCCTTTTCTGTATCTGTTGAGATAATCATGTGATTTCTTTCCTTGAATCCATTCGTGTGACGTATAACATTTTCTGATTTGTATATTGAACCATCCCTGCATGTCTGAAGTGAAGCTAACTTGATCTTATTTATTTTTTGTATATGAGGGTTTTGGATTTTTTGGGGTGGTGGTGGCTGCATTTATGTATGTGTACTATGCGCGGCTCATGTATTCAGAGCTCAGAAAAAAGCATCTGGAGTAATTGGAGTTACATGGTGGGCCACCATGTGGGTGCTGGTGGAACCTGGGTTCCTCTGCAAGTACAACAAATGCTTATAACGTCTGTCTGAGCCATCTCTCCAGTCCCTGAATTACCTTTTTGATGTGATCTTGAATTTGGTTTGCAAAGTATCTTATTGAGAATTTTTGTGTCTTTGTTCATCAGGGAGACTTGTCTGTAATTTTCTTTTTTTGTTGTGTTTTTGTCTGGTTATGTCACCAACGTAACACTGAAGTTATAAGAGTAAGGAAACATTCTTTCCTTCTCTATTTTATGAATTACTTTGTGAATGATTGTTGTTGATTCTTTTTAAAAGTTTGCTAGAATTCTGTAGTAAATGCATCTGGGGCTGGATTTCTTTACTTGGAAGATTTTTATCACTGTCTGAGTCTTGCTTGTTACAGACCTGGTTATTTATTATCTCTTCTTCATTTTACTTCAGTAGGTCATATGCACCTAGAAATTAATTTCGTCTCAGTTTTCAATTTTAGTGGAATATAAGTTTTTTTTGTTTTATGGGATTTTGTTTGTTTGTTTGTTTTTTGTTTTTCAAGATAGGGTTTCTCTGTGTATCCTAGCTGTTCTGTAACTAGCTCTTTTAGTTCAGATTAGCCTTCAACTCATAGAGATCCACCTGCCTCTGTGTCCTGAGTGCTGGGATTGAAGGCGAGTGCCACCACCGACAGGCTGGAATATATGTATTTTAAATTTAAAAAGGATTTATTTTTATTATTTTATGTATATTTGTGTGGATGAGTGAATGCTGCATGTATGTGGGCTCCTGTGGAGGCCAGGAAAGAACATGATGTCCCTTGGATCTAGAGTTACAGGCCTTATATGCCACCAGACAGACATGGATTCTGGAATGGAACCTGGGTCCTCTGGAAGGGCAGCAAATGCTCTTATCTGCTGAGCTATGGCGCTTAATGTATATCCTTATGATTTTATATCTAATTCTTTTCCATTGTATTGTAGGTTGGGATGTGTGCTATATACAGTGCATGTGTGGTAGTCAGGGCAAATTTTGGGAGTTGATTCTTTGAATTATGTAGGTCCTGGGAAATGGGTTTTGGGGCTTGACTGAGAACCCCTTTACCTGTTGATTTTCTGACTTTTTTTTTTATTATTTTTTTTCAAGACAGGGTTTTCATGTGTAGCCATGTGTAGTCCTGGAAATCGCTCTGTTGAGACCAGGCTGGCCTCAAACTTGATCTGCCTGCCTTCTGAGTGCTGGGATTAAAGACATACTCCACCTATTTTGACTTTCATTAGTTTCTGTTGTAATTTCTACCTTTCATCTCTAATTTTATTAATCTCTTGTCCTTTTAGTTTGGCTAAATGTTTGTTAATCTTAGTTATCATTTCAAAGAGTCAACTCTTTGTTGATTTTTTTTGATCTTTAAAAATTTCTATGTCATTTATTTCCTGATTTTTTTTTTTCAACCTACTGGCTTTGGGTTTGCTTTGTTCTTGTTTTTCCAGGGTATTGAGGTTATGGTTTTCTTTTGTTTTGTTTTGTTTTTTTGTTTTTAATTTAGGCACTGTTAGTTAGTTAGGAACTTTACCCGTAGGACTGCTTTCATTATATCCTGTAAGTTTTGACGTGTTCTTTACTTTTTCATTCAATTCTCAGAATTGTTAAAAATTTTCTTCTTGATTTCTTCAATGGCCCATTTATCATTCAGTTGGGTGTTGTTTAATTCCCATGAGTTTATGTATTTTCTGTAGTTTCTCATGCTATTGATTTCTGCTTCATTACATTGTGGCCCTGATTGAAAATAACAAAAAGCTATTCTAGTTTTCCCAGTTTGCTTTCTAATAAGATCATTCTAGAGAAAGTTCTATGGGCTACTGAGAAGAGTGTGTATTTTTTTTCCCCCCAAGACAGGGTTTCTCTGTGTAACAGCCCTGGCTGTCCTGGCACTTGCTCTGTAAACCAGGCAGGCCTTGAACTCACAGAGATCCACCTTCCTCTGTTTCTTGAGTTCTGGGACTAAAAGCATGTGCTACCACCCCCAGGCTTTATTTTTATTTTTTAAAGTGTGTGTGTGTGTGTGTGTGTGTGTGTGTGTGTGTGTGTGTGTGTGTGTGTGTGAAGTTGCATATGCTAAAGTACACAGATAGAGGGGGGTAAGTGAACAACTGGGTGGAATTGGTGCTTCCCTTCTATATTTTGTTTGTTGTTTATTTGTTTGTTTTGGTGGGATGACCTGTCTTATTGGTGAGACTTAAATTCACCATTATTGTGTTGAGGTTAATTTGGTCTTATATCTAGTAGTATTTGTTGTATGAATTGGGTACACCCATGTTCTGTGCATATGTTTAATCTTGGTGGATTGCTCCCCCATATGAAGTGACTTTATCTTTTGGGTTGAAGTTTGTTTTGTCAGATGTTAGCAGAGTGACACATATTTACTTCCTGCTTTTCTTTGCTTGGAATGTTTTTCCATCCTTTCGCTTTAACATTTGCCTTTCATGGTGAAGCACGTTTCTTGGGAGGTAGCAAATAGATGGATCCTGCTTTGTTGTTCTTAGTTAAATTTATTTATTTTTATGTGTATGGGTATTTTGCCTGCACGCATGTCTTTCTACCACATCCAAGTCCACAGAGACTAGAAAAGATCATTGGATTTCCTGGAAGTGGAGTTACGGGTGGTTGTGAGCTACCTGATGATGTGAATGCTGGGAACTGAACCCAGGTTCTCTGCAAGAGCAGCCAGTGCTTTTAACCATCAAGTCATCTCTCTACAGCCTTGATCTTTAAGCTTTTAAAAAAAAAAATTGTGTGTGTGTATGTTTGCCACGGACTTTGAGAACTGTATGAGTCGGTTGGACACTGGGCACAGTCATTTATCCCTGCTTCTTTTTTTTGTGCCTGGCTTAAGAAATTATTTTATAGCAAGTGTATCTTGAAGGAGTAGAGACATTATTGTGTGGTGTTCTGTTTTCTTTTACCATCTCACTAATAGGGCTTCTAATCCCCTGTCTCAGCTGGAAGTCCTGTTTTTAATTTCTGTTTACAATTTGTGTGGGTGTAGTGTGGTGTAGTGTGTGTAGCTACTGGAAGATGTTTGTCTCTATTATGTGGGTTCTAAGAATCAAATTTAGGTCATCAGGATTGACAGCAAGCATCCTGTCCACTAAGCCTTTTTTTCTTTTTCTTTTTTTGAGAAGGGTCTCACTTACATAGTCCAGGCTGGGCATAGGCTTTCATCATTTCTCCTGCCATAGCCTCCCAAGGCATTGCATGCATGAGCCATCATGCTTCATTATACCTTTTTTTCTGAACAGCATTGTTAAGGTACAGTTTATGTGCCATATTGTTCACCCATTAGTGTGTACCTTTCAGTGGTTTTTAGGATTGTGAAACATATGTATCTATTAGCATAGTCAGTTTTAGAATATTTTCATTATTTTAGAAAGACATCTTGTATCCTTCAGGTGTTTTCTCTCCATTTTCCCAGTCTCCAACCTTAATATAGCAACTAATCTATCTCTATAGATTTCCTGTTCTGGAGTTTGAATGAGTAGAATCATATAATTGTGTTTGTATGTTTAATTTTTTTCCCTACTCAGCATTGGGCAGGGGATTATCATAGTGCATTGTCTGCAGGTATGACAATGTAAGTAAATAAAAATTGGGTCTTGCCTTGTAGCCCAAAGTGGTCTTTAGCTTGTGATCCTCTAGCTTCATTCATGCTTCTGTGCTACAGTCTCAGAAGTATGTCACTATGCCACTTCCATGTTGATGCTTTCAGTGACATGCTCAGTATCTGCAGAATGCAGAGTCACAAAGATTAAGACATTAGTTTTCTTTAACACTTTATTTCTGTCTCACTACTTAGTCTGGACTGCTCTGAAACTAGAAGTCCTCCTACCTCAGCTTTCCCAGTGTTAGGATAGTATGAGTGCCCTACCACACATGTCTGCTTTTCTTTATTTAGTTTTAAGTTTTTTAAAAAACTTGTTGTTTCTATGCACATGTGCATGTGGGTGCCCACAGAGGCCAGAAGTAGATTTTAGATCCCCTGAAGATTGAGTTTATGGGCTGCCCCATGTGGATATGGAGAATTGAATGTGAGTCCTTTGCAAGAACAGCAAAAACTCTTAACCACTGAGCCATCTTTCTAGCTTCCTTGTTTCTGTTCCAACATGTGATCTCATGTAGCTCAGGCTGGCCCCAGACTTGCTTTGTAGTCAGAGATGGCTTGAACTACTAATCTCCTTTCTCTGCTTCCAGAAAGTACTGAGATTACAGACTGTACTACCATGTCCAGAAGATGAATAATATCAAAAGATGATTAGAAGATTGTGGGTGTGCTTTGGTAGGAGAGTGTTTGCCAGGCATGTATGCGTACAGGGCTCTAGGTTCAGTCTCTACCACCACAAAAACAAAAAGATACTCATCCTACAAAAAGTTTACTAACCACTAAAGAAGAAAAAATGTCATATGAAATTAAGAAATTCTGTTGTAGGTCTATTATTAATGTAGAAAGGTAAGCCATAGACTGCTGGAAATATTTGTAATTTAAATCTGACTCCCCCTCCCAAACAAACCCTTTTGTCTAAAAAAATATAAAGAACCTCTAGCAGCTGGGTGATAGTGGTATACAACTTTAATCCCAGCCCTCTGGAGCAGAGGTAGGCAGATCTCAGAGCTTGATGCCAGCTTGGTCTACTGAGTGAGTTGTAGGACAACCAGGGCTACACAGAAAACCCCTATCTTGAAGAAAAAAACAAAAAACTGGGTGGTAGTGGTGCACACAGCACATGGGAGGCAGAGGCAGGCAGATTGGAAGAGATCTTTAAGACCAACCTGGTCTACATAGTAAGTTCTAGGACATCCAGGACTACACAGAGAAGCCTTGCAAAAACAACAAAACAAAACAGCTAATAATATTTTTATTTTATTTTTTTTTTTTTATAAAATGCTTGAGACCTGTGTCAGTTAGTCTTGTCACTCCATAGGACTTAGAATCACCATGGAGCCATACATATCTCTAGGCATGTCTTTGCTGGTTTATCTATGTTAGGTTAATATAAGTGGGAAAGCATATTACAATGAATGATTTGCTACACAGAGCAATACAGAAGAGTTTCATATAAGTATAGAATTAGGCAGGAAAAACAGCTGGGTATGATAGAGTCCTAATAATTCCAGAATTTGAAAGGGTGAGGCAGGAGGGTGTCTTTTTCCAGACTTTTACTTAGCCGGACCTAATTGAAAAAGAGAAGAGTCATTAATTTTCCAGCTGAGTGTAGTGCACACCTACACATAAGTACATGGGAGCTGAGGCATGAGAGTGAGAGTGCAAGTCCATCCTAGGCTATGCTACATATGAGAGCCCTTGGAGAGAGAGAGAGAGAGAGAACTTTGAGAGATGATATAGCTTTAGTTTGAAAATGTAGAATCTTAGAAATAGCTGTATTCATTACAGCATTAGATCTGTATGTAACATAGCATACTTGTAGGAGTAAGAGGTGATTTTTAGGATCAGTTCTCAGAGACTAAATTCAGGTCACCATGTTGTTAGTAAGAGCCTTTGTTACTGAGTCATCTCACAGGCTCTTTTTATTTATGTACTTCTGTTTTGGTTTATTTGAGGTAGGGTCTTAAGCTAGTGTTGAATTTATAATGTAGTTGGGGATGACCTTGAGCTCCTAACCCACTTGCCCCATCTCCCAAATTCTGGGATTACAGGTGTAAGCTACCATGTGTGCCTTTTATTTTCTTATTCTAAAGCAGGGCTTTGAACTTTGATATATTTGACCGCAGCAGAAAAACAATCATAATCATAAGAAAAGCATTGACTAATTTTTAAATAACTTATTTATTTTATATACATTGGTATTTTACCTGCACCTGTGTCTGTGTGAGGTTGTCAGATCTTGGAGTTACAAACAGTTGTGAGCTGCCATGTGAGTGCTAGGAATTGAACCAGGGTCCTCTGTAAGAGCAGTCAGTGTTCTTAACCCCTGAACCATCTCTCCAGCCCCCAAAGCACTGACTCTTCAAATCAAGGGACTTGTTCAGCATTTGGTTGTATTGTGGATAGCATGGTTTTGTTAATTGTAACAAATATGATAAATTAGTGCTTCTAAAAGGAATGATACTTGAGTTAAGTGACTCTTGAGCAAAGGGGATGCACTAAAGTGTGTTTTGAACCTTAGAAAAGAATGTAAGTGGCTGTTCTTTTCCTCTCTAATCAAGGGAATGCTGCATTTCTCTAGTTTATGAGATACAGTGAAAAGCAAAGAAGCATTCCAATTCATTGTCTACTATTCTTTTCACAGTCAAGTCCATCATCTCCTGAACCAGCCAGTCTTCCTGCAGAAGATATTAGTGCAAACTCCAATGGCTCCAAACCTGTAGAAGTCATGCTAGATGATGACAGAGAAGATCTTTTCGCAGGTAATTGTCATATCTTGACTTTTTTTAGTAATAGCCAACTATATAATATTATATGCTATTAGAATACTCTTTAAGGCAACTGAAATTCTGTGTCTTAATGGGAGCTCTTGTAACACCCTAAAAAGTGAATCTGAGCATGGTTGATGCCTATAATCTTAGAATTAGGGATACTGAGGCATGAAGATTGCTATGAGTTCAAGGGCAGCCTAGCTTATAAGGTGAGACCTATAACCAACCCAAAACAAACAAAAATTTAGCAGGATAGGGACTATCTAGTTAGGTCACCCTGTAAGAAATACACTCTGTAAGAAATATACACAGACCATTAAGAAAAGCAAAACTGCCCTTTATTTTTAAGCATTTGAAAACGAAGTACAGGGTATTGACCATATCATTGGGAGGTAGCAATGTTGTTTTTGTTGTTATTGTTACTTACAAGTCATCACAAAGCAAAATCAAAGTATGCATTTAAGAATCAACTAGAGAGATGCTTCAGCAGCTCTTCCAAAGGGAACCAAGTTTGATTCTTAGCACCCACATAGTGGCTCATAGCCATCTGTTAACTCTAGTTCCATATGATGCTTTCTTCTGGCCTCTGGTGGCACCAGGTATACATGTGGTACATAGACATATCTGCAGGCAAAACACCATGCACATAAAAAATAAAAAAGAATCACTGTTGGGGCTTGAGAGATGGCTCAGAGGTTAAGAGCACTGATTGTTCTTCCAGAGGTCCTGAGTTCAATTCCCAGCAACTACATGGTGGCTCACAACCATCCACTATGAGATCTGGTGCCATCTTCTGGTGTGCAGATATACATGGAAGCAGAATGTTGTATGCATAATAAATAAAATCTTTAAAAAAAAAAGAATCACTGTTACAGGTTTGCTGTTAGATAAGTTGATGGTTGAGTGTGTTCTAGTTATAAGGATACAATTTGGTGTAGTCCATTCTAACTTAAAAAGAATGCTGACTTTTCTAAATAATTATGCCTTGAAATTAAATTAAGAATTAGGTTAATATTTTAATATTAAAAGCAAAAATTAAAGTTTATTATTTATACAAAATTAAAATAGTGAATATTTTTGTATTTAGCAATTAATCTGTGACAAAGATTGAGAGTATGAGGCCATTCTAGGAATGACAAGATCAGGGATACATAGTAAGACCCTGTGAGAAAGAAAGAAAGAAAGAAAGAAAGAAAGAAAGAAAGAAAGAAAGAAAGAAAGAAAGAAAGAAAGAAAGGAAAGAAAGGGAAGGAAGGGAGAGAGAGAGAGAGAGAGGTAGAGAACAGCAATGAATTGTCAGTATTTGTTTAAAGACTAAATAATTTGGAGTTGGTGAGAAGGAATCAGTAGATGAAGTTCTTTCTGTATAACACTATTTTTTAGTTTGACCTGGTAAACCCTCAGGAAATTGAGAGAACTGGCTCCTGAAAATTGTCCTCTGACCTCTACATAGTACATGTATCAGTGGCACGTATTCCTGCACTACCATACATACACCATGCATACATACTCATACAACAAAAATTTTAAATAAAATAATTTTTATGCTTTACAGTTTAACTTAGTTGTGTTTGTTTGTTTGCTTTTATTTTTCTGAGACAGGGTTTCTCTATAGCTTTGGAGTCTGTCCTGGAACTCGCTCTATAGACCAGGCTGGTCTCAAACTCACAGAGATCTGCCTGCCTCTGCCTCCCAAGTGCTAAGATTAAAGGCGAGTGCCACCACTGCCCAATTTAGCTGTGTTTTATAATGACATCTTAGGTTATCTAAGACATCTTTGTAAAAATTATACTGTTTGGTTCATATTTATAATGCAGCGAAGCAGATCTATGTCTCTTCCTATGGAAGAGTATGATGCTAGGAACCTGTAAGTACAGCATCTGCTATCAGGATGATGAAACTTGTTGTCTGGTAGTAATAACATATTTTCAGTGTATAATATGCAATTCTGGCTAAAGCAAAGTAGCCATTGTGATTTTTTAAGCCCCAAAGAAGCCAGATTATGTTGCTGTGTCCTGTTGTGCTTTAGATAAGTTATGTAGTTTATGGGTAGTTCATATCAGCACCACACTGGAAAAAATAATCTGTGATATGTTGTTACTTCCTCATCAGATGTTTACCAAATGGATTCAACTATCTAACCCTTCTCCATTTGGTTCATCCTAAAGAATGCCTGAATATTGACAAAATCAGTGTGTGTTCATCCTCAAGTTATAGCTTTAGATCTGTTTGGAACTAAGCCCTGTGTATTTGTAGCTCTTTACTTAAGCGAAAAGAAGTCACATCAGCCATTTAAAGTCTGGACTTAGTGATACATACCTCCAATTCCAGCACTTAGCGGGTGGCAAGTGCAGGATCAGGTTCTCCTCAGTAACATGAGTTGGAGCATTCTTGTGACTGTGTCTTTTGTTGTTCCATTGTGTAACCTTGGCTGTTCTGGAACTCACTCTGTAGACCAGGCTGGCCTCAAAACTCATAGATCTGCCTGCCTCTGCTTCCCAAGTCATGTGCCGCCATAGCCTGCTGAGACCGTGTCTTAAAAACCAAACAACAAACAAAATTTAAGGCAGACCATCAGTATCCTGAATCTAAGCCTATCCATTAGATCATGCTTAGCCTGACTTAAGTTCCGGGTCCTTTGTAGCTGAAGCAGCTACTAGTACAACAAGCACAGAAAACTTTTTTTTTTATCAGTGTAGTAAAATGTTATTGAAAAACATTAGATAGCTTTAGATTAGTGCTTCTCAACCTTCCTAATACTGTGGCCCTTTAGTACAGTTTCTCATGTTATAGTGTCTCCCAACCATAAAATTATTTCATTGCTACTTCATAACTAATTTTGCTACTGTTATGAATCGTAATGTAAAAAGTATTCGATATATGACATGGGGAGGTGACAACTCACAGGTTGAGAACACCGAGTTTAAAACAATGTCAGTGGAATCTTTTGTTGGTTTGTTGTTGCTTGTGTGTTGTGGCTATAGCAGTGCTTCCTGGGGATCATAGGTTTGATGGGCTCTGCTGCTTATGTTAATGTTGATGCTTTGATCCTTTATAAACTTCTCACACCTTGGTTTCTTTAAGACTTACTTATTTTTATGTGTCTGAGTATTTTTTTTTTTCATTTGTATATGTGCACCATTGCATGCAGTGCCTACAGAGGCACTAGATTCCCTGGAACTGGAGTTATGGATGGTTTTGAGCTGCCATGTGGGTTCTGGGAACCAGAAGAATAGCCAGTCATCTTAACTGCTGAGCCATCCCTTTAGCCCATCACACCTAGTTTGATGTACTACTTTTTACTTTCATACAGTGTTGACTGTTTTTTGTTTTTGATACAGATCACTATATAGATCAAGCCTCAAATTCATAAGGTTATACCTGTCTCTGCCTCCCAAGTGCTGGGATGAAAGGCCAGCACCACCATGCCCAAACATATTGTTGACTATTTTCATCTCTTTAAAAATTTTTCCTATTACATTTATTTATTTATTTATGAGTGTGTGTGTGTGTGTGTGTGTGTGTGTGTGTGTATGTACATACCACAGCATGTGCATGGAGGTCAGAGGATAACTTGTAGAAGTTTGCTCTCTTCCTACTGTGTAGGTCCCAAGGATCAAACTCCGATTGTCAGGCTTAGTGAAAATCACCTTTACCCAATGAACCTGTTTTCATTTCTTTAAAATAAATAAATAGGTAGATAAATAAATAAAAATGTTAGCAGTCTGCAAAACCTGAAGTGGTGTCTATGCTTTTAGTTTGTGCTGTCAGGGTCATATATAGTCTACTGTATCTGTATTCTGTATTTTCCCCTTTGGTTACCATAGTTTGTAGGATTTTAGTTATTGATCAATTTGATGGCATGTCAAGTTGTGTAATTTCAAGTTGACTGCTTAAAGTGATTTACTGACCACAATTAGTACTTTCTCCAAATTCCAAGAATCCAGAAACCAAGAACCAAGACCGAAAACTGTTGGTCTGATCCCTTGTTTGCCTTATAATTTCATCTTCTTGGTATCAATTCTACAAACCAGTAGGACTATTTTGTCCTAGGCTCACTGATTAAATTTCACTGTCCTAGCCTTTTTTTTTTTTTTTTTTGCTTCTACTTATGCTGTTATTCTGTTTGCATGGAATTCTTCTTCAACATCTTCCTATATCTATTTAAACAATCTCAAGTCAGAGTCACAGACTATTTCTGGTTTTCCCCACCCTGAAGTTTTAACTCCTGTGTCTACTCAAATTATAGTGTTTGTTGTACTGTTCATATAGTAATTGAATGTCTTATAACATTCTTTATTGTTCTCTTAAGTCTTTTATTATTATTTAACATTCCACATGTCTTGTTTTCTCAACTAGATTATAAACTCCCTGAGGGCAGGTATGATTTTTTTCCATTTCTTTGTGTTTCTTCATTGCATTTAGCACAGTAGTGCATAATCTATAGACCAGTTTATTGATATGGTTTGATTTTTAAATATACTTAATTTTAGATATTTCAAGTGAATGAGCATTTAAAATTAAAACCTAAACATCTCTTTGCTTTGTGTCATATTTGTATATTAAACTAATATCCAGTAATCTTTGGCAATTAGTTGCTTTAGATTACTAACGTGGTGAGTTTTTCGTAACAGATTTTTAATCTCAATTGGGATAAAGGTAGTCTTCCAAAAAATTCGTTTTCATATGTATGACCAATCATACTAACTTGAATAAAATATTATTAAGGTAAGTTACCATATGAAAGCTGTATTACCAATCCAGACACAAATGAATATGGAATTAGTCACATTATTGTTTTTCTCCTAGTATAGATAATTAAACTGACTTAATACAGTTCTTCATAAAATCAACATAGTTCCTGTTTGTTGTAAAGTTTTCATAAAGTTTCATAAAACTAAATAATTAAAGTCCCTTATAGTGATAACTTATAAATCATTGAGACTTATTTGTAGGTATGTTTTTCATATTTCATGAACTGCTGTATGCTGACATTTTCTTGATTAACTTGTTTAATTTATGTCTAGAAGCCACAGAAGAAGTTTCTTTGGACAGTCCAGAAAGAGAGCCTATCCTCTCCTCTGAGCCTTCTCCTGCAGTTACTCCTGTCACACCTACTGCACTCATTGCTCCTAGAATCGAATCAAAGAGTATTTCTGCTCCAGTGATCTTTGATAGATCCAGAGAAGAGGTATGGAGAGATGTTTATAATTCTAGGTTAATGTGGAAAGAATACACCTTTGTTCCTTACCCATCACTTCGCTCCTGTTAAATTATTCCTAATCAAAGCCTTTGAGACATTTTAGGTGGAAAAACTATACTAAGAAGAAAGGTAAGGTGGCACATGTCTATAATGTCTGTACTTGGGAGGCAGAGGCAGGTAGATCTCTGTTAGAAGCCAGCTTGTTTCTACAATCGAATTCTAACTCAGCTAGGGTTACATAGTGAGACCTGATGTTAGAAAATATGGGGGATGCAGGGGGTGACACCTGGTGTTAAATCTCTTTCTCTCAAGAAATTGACCTAGCATATTATGTACATTCTTTTTGTTGTTTGATTTTTGAGACAGGGTCTTTTTAACTCTGTAGCCCTTGCTGGCCTGGAACTCATAGTGTCCCACTGCTTTAAAACTTAGAGCAGTGTTCCTGTCTTAGCGTCTGTATTGCACTCCACCAAATCCTACCACTTACCCTTCTTAAATCAAAGAGTTTGAAGCTAGAGTGTAGCTCAGTGGTAGAGTGATTGCCTCATATGCTCAGGACCCTTGATTCTATCCCCAGAGCCGCCAAAAAAGAAGACTGATTAAATCTTCGTATTTGACATTTGTGGTCTTATGATAATAGTGTAGGCCTCTGAGGGTTCCTATGTTGAACAAGTGATGGAAGCAAGTACTTAAAGTGGTGTTATGAGTAATTTTCTTTGATAGAGTATGTAGTGAATACTGATGATACTTAAGATTGCTATCTAGCATCTATTTATTTTTACAGCACTAAGAATTAGACCCAGGGGCTCTTGCATGAAAAGCAAGCTTTACCTCTGAGCTCTATGCCTAGCCCAAGCCTTTATCCACTTCTTTTTGAACTGCCTCAAACTTTTAGGTGTTTTTGTTGTTGTTGTTGTTTTTCTTTCTTTCTTGGGTTCTTTATTTTTTATTTTTATTTTCCTTAATTTATTTTTATTTAAGTTAGAAACAAGCCTGCTTCACATGTCAGTCCCAGCCCCCCCTCCCCGCTGCCCCCTACCAACCTCTCACCCTATCCCCCTGGGCAGGTGAGGCCACCCATGGGTGAGATCCCCAAAATCTGGGGTAGGGTCTAGGCCCTTCCCTAAGTTCAAGGTTTTAGTTTTAAAAGAAAGAGGTACATATCAATAAAAGTTGCTTCCTCATTACCTGATTCTTTTACTTTATAAAGCATAGAATTATTAAGAAACAACATATTTGGAGAAAAGAAAATCATGGTGTGGAGGTTATTTCAAAAATAAAACATTTAAAAAATTCAAGTAGAAATTTATAACCAATGTAATCACAATTAAATAATGACTATATACAAAGGTGAATAACTTCCCCCAAATAAATCAAATGGAAAGTAGGAAGATATAAATAAATGATTACTCATACTGTCTGATTCCATGATATGAACATTAAAAACAGATAAAATTAGTGAACAGTATATACAACAGTAGATAATCAGGCTATCAGCTGTGTTGGCAGGGTAAAGAAGTTGTGATTGGAAGGCAAGCTGTAAGAGGGTCTGTGGGGATGTACTTGTTGCTTGCATTTCTCATTTTGGTTCTGGTTACAAAGGTGAGTTCATTTTGTGAGAGTTTATTGAGCTGTCCACTTAACAGTTAATACATTTTTCTGAATCACAGTGTCCATGTAGAGAAGATTAGCTAATGTCTCTATAAAAAAGTGACTTTGAAAAGAAAGATGGTTAGGAAAATATGCTTTTGTTACAGCTTTATATTGCTAATATCGTCTTGACATTTTGGAGATTTAATACTGTGAGATTTCTTGTCCTTTGCTTTTTCATTTTGTTTAATGCTATGCATAGAATCCAGGCCTTGCTTATGCTAGGCAGATACACTGCCTCTTGAGTTACACTCCTGGCTGACCTCTCTAAAAACTCTTCCTGCAACAAAAATATTTTAAATGCTTGGGTTTTGTTATTTGTTTTGTTTTTTAAGTCAGGGTAGCCCTGGCTGTCTTGGAACTCACTATACAGAAGAGGCTGGCCTTTATCTGAGAGCTTCACCTGCCTTCTGTTCCTGAGTCTTGGGATCAAAGGCATGGATTTCCATGGCCTGGCTGAAATTTTTTAGTTTTCTTTTGGTTTATAATTTTTTTAAAATATATTTATTGTTATTTCATGTGCATTTGTGTTTTGCCTGTGTGTATGTCTGTGTGAGCTGCCATGTGCTGCTTGGAATTGAACCTGGTTTCTCTGGAAGAGTTGTCAGTGCTCTTAACTGCTGACCATCTCTCTGGCCCCAAAATACTTGTTTTTAAATTGCCTTCAAAAGGGCCTTTCTGTAGTCCCATCAAGTTAATTTTCCCACTTGTTAATTTTGAAAATTGAGTTTTGCAGGACATTTATTGTTGTTGAGGAAAATAATGTTTTTTATTGGATAATTAGAGAAATCATTCTGTTAAAGTTGGTTTTAGATATAATTTCTACAAGCATGTAAGTTTCTATTGGTACAGGTAATGAGTTCTTTTTAGTTATTCAGGTTGGAAATTATGGGGCAGGAGCTCTAATGACAGTTTTGTTCATCTATCAGTTGGGCTGGGCATGCGGCAGTCTGTCCTCTTATGTTGACCAGTTGTAGATCTCTCTAATAGTCTCCATCTTTTGCAAAAGGAAACTTCTTTGATACTGGGTGAGAGCTACACTTATTTGTGCTATAAGGATAAGTATTTAGAATACAATTAGAAATTATATTGGTTTAGAGAAATGACAGCAGTACGATCTCTGTAGGGCACAGGCCCTCTCTAGACACAGATAGCTGACCAGAACTGCAGTACTAGGCATAAATTCCCTCCTGTTAACAGGGCTATGAATCCAATTAGACAGCTGCTGGTTACCTTCAAGAGAAATGGAATTTTTAACACCAAAATATACTTTTATAGATTGAAGAAGAAGCGAATGGAGATATTTTTGATATAGAAATTGGTGTGTCAGATCCAGAAAAAGTTGGTGAGTCATTATTATTTTCTGTACTTCTTTTTGATTGATTTGATTATTATATCCTACAGTTTTACACTTACATGGTTATGGTGCTTTTCTTTTAAATTTTTTTGTATTTAAAACATTTAATTCAATTAATTTATTTTTAATTATTTTTGTGGTACTAAGAATTAAACCCAGGTTTTATATACACTAGTCTACCTTTTGCCTCTTCTAGTCCAAGACATGAATTTTAATAATTTTCTTTGACTTCTTTCTTTATAGGTGATGGCATGAATGCTTACATGGCATATAGAGTAACAACAAAGGTGAGCTTTTTGCTTCTTTAATAAAGTGTTGGCCCCTCACTCTGTGTGGTAGAGAGGATGTGAGCATAAGAATGAGAATTTACAGGAAGTGAACTAATGTAAACCTGAAGATTAGGGATAGCCAAGGTAGTTCTAAGGTGAGACATGGGTGAGGGAGTGAGTGGGAACGGGAAGGAGGAGGAGTCAAGGCATTGGGCTTTCTAGAGTCCAGAGTCCTGTCTGTAAGTGACTCCTGACTGCTTCTTCTTATGGATTTCGAGTAACCACATTAAAGAGTTCTGATTTCATCCTTATCATACAGGAGAGCAGTTAGAGAGGGTCTGACAAAAGCATGGCACTATTAGATTTTCTTTAGGGCGGCTCTGTCTTAACTCAGTATGAATTGGGAGGATCCAAGTACAGGTCAAGACTTCCATTTAAAGGCCACTGCAGTTACTGAAGGATTAAGTTTTGACACAGAAAGCAAGTCTGTCATAGTGTAGCTCAGTTAGTTAGAGTGCCTGTACACTCTCCAGTGTACAGAACAAACTGGAAGTGGTACACACCTGTGATTTCAACACTCAGGAGGTAGGTAGGGGCAGGTGCAGCAGAAAGAAGTTCCTATTGCTCTAAGCCAGCTTGAGAAACACAAACAACTACAACCAGGGAGGGCATTGATACTTGATACCAAAGAAACAATTTTGAAAGTAATCAAAATAATTTTTTGAATTATATAAGTAGGAGAATCGATGTTTGAGTATAAGGAGTCATGAAGATATTTATTTATGATACAGGAAGTTTGTAGTTGGAGAAGGACAAGATGGGGAGGGACACAGTGAGGTGGGGTAAGTTTTGTTAATTGTTGAAACAAGTCCTTATTAAAACCCTTACTATGGTTTGGGGCTCTGTTGCAAGCACCTGTCAATGGCAGTAAACAGTAGAGGAAAGTGCTGACCTTATGGTAAGGGTCTCTGTCTCTGACTCTAGTAGGGAAAATTCAGTGAGTTTGAGTTCAGTGTGGAGCTGCCTTTTGGGAGGTCTGGGCCATGGGTAAATATTGAAGAATCAGTAACCTATGCATTGTGAGCTCAAAGCTATCCTGTATCAAGACCTGCCTCAGAACGAGAGAAGGGGGAAACCATTAGCAAAAGTACAGTAGAGAAGATGTTAAAGATCAAACATAGAATAAAGCAAGTATTTTCTAACCTTATGTTACTTTTTAAAAAATATGTCTTTGGCCTTAAATTTTAGTTTGGCTGTTGTTGTTATCTATAAGCCATACGAGATACTCTGCAGTCATTTGCAAATTAGAGCAGACTACACTTGCAGTTACATGCAGTATTAATTTGTAAATGATCGCTTCATATTAACAATGTGAAATACCTGTTCTTGATTTGTAGACTTCTCTTTCCATGTTCAGTAAGAGTGAATTTTCAGTCAAAAGAAGATTCAGTGACTTTCTTGGTTTGCATAGCAAATTAGCAAGCAAATATTTACATGTTGGTTACATTGTGCCACCAGCTCCAGAAAAGAGTATAGTAGGTAAGCATAAATCAGAACATTACTTTTTGCTGTTCCTAGTTCAATTTTAGCTGTTGTGGTTCATATATCTCTTAATCATCCCCAGTCAGGGCTCCTGTCTAGAGGTACAGGTTTATATGTGTTGTGATGATCTTCTGTATCCTTGAAGAACATGTAGCTTGTCTTTTTAGTTTCCAACATAAAAATATCTGGTTGTTGAATATTGGGTTGAAATTGATCAAATTGAAGGAGGTTAGAAACTAATTTCTAGGGTCATTAGAATACCAATTTACTGAGTCCTTTTCTGGTGATATTTGTGTTGTTAAAATGTTAATATTTTCTCTGAGAGCTAGGTCCTATTTGGTGTTCAACTATATATTATCCAAAGAGAAGTTCAATTTAGCCTTGCTCATATAAGAGCTATTTAAATTCTTCTTAGCTTATTTAGTTCCCAGCCAGGTTTAGTGGGATCCTGTCTGAAACCCACAGGTCCTCCCTCCTCTGCCTCCCAGGTGCCTGAAATAAAACAAAAATCATTACTGTGATCAGCAGTAAGGACTTAGTTTTCAAAATTCAGAAAATTTCAAAAGAAGCAGAGCCTTTGTTATCTTTACTATGAAATTTTTTGCTGCTTATTGTGTGTGTTGAGCGGTGTCACTCTTGCTACCTCATGCATATGGAGGACAAGACAATTTATGGAAATTGGTGCTTTCCTTCCAAGTGGATCCCTGGGATTGAACTCAGGTTAGTCAGGTTTGGCAGCAAGCATCTTCATACACTGAGCTATCTCAATGGCCCCATTCCACTTTTAAGACTTAGGTCTTAAAATTTGTAGGGAGAGCATGTAGTAAATTCATCAATTGCATTTACCACGTTTCATCATTCCATAAAGACCTTTATTGACATTGACTGACTATAGCTTTTTAAACTCCATTTTATGTGTTAAAGTGTAGGAATGGGGCCCAAGGAGGTGGCTTGCTACTTTTGCAAAGAGCTAGAGTTTGTTTCCCAGGACCCACATTAGACACCTGTCTCACAACTGCCTATAACTCCAACTCCAGAGGATCTGCTGTCCTCATCTGGTCTCTGCAACAACTATATGCATGTGTATGTAACAAACTACACCCATATACAGAAGTAAATAATGAAATCTTTTTAAAAAGAATGTAGGGGGGGAAATGAAACTGGAGATCTAGGTCAGAGGTAGAGTACTTGTCTAGCATTCATGAGGCCTTGGGTTCAAGCCCAAGGGAGAAAATAGTCTTGAAATATCAAAACATTAGTGTTTTTAAAGTGTGAAGTACCATAAAAATGAAATTTTTATGTAAGCTTTTATATAAATTTGCTGTATGAGTTCAAAACCCACAAATACAGTTTAAGTTGTACTTTATTTACATGTTCCTGCTGTAGATATTTATTCATTAGATATTAACACATCATGAGATGTAATTCTTCAAAGTAGGTTTCTCTTTCAATAAGGTCCCAGCTACCAACATAGGGACATTACTATAAAGTTAAAAGTATATTTTTATTATGATGATCTGTTTCATAATAATCTAAAGTTCTTACAAATTTCATCTAACTTCTTCAAAGGTATGACCAAGGTCAAAGTAGGTAAAGAAGACTCATCGTCCACTGAGTTTGTAGAAAAACGAAGAGCGGCGCTGGAGAGGTAATTCCAAGTCACAGCACCACTGTCGCCATGCTTTCTTTAGTCCTCAGCTTTGTAGTCTAATAGCATGACACCTGTTTCTGTATCATGTTATAAGCAGGAAATTAAAGCAATGAATTAATAGATGTTAAGATCATATCATAATCACCAAGAGCACTAAAAACCGACTATAGCAGGACGTTGGTGTCTCGAGCCTTTAATCCCAGCACTAGGGAGACAGACGCAGGCGGATCTCTGTGAGTTCGAGGCCAGCCTGGTCTCCAGAGCGAGTTCCAGGATAGGCTCCAAAGCTACACAGAGAAACCCTGTCTTGAAAAAAAAAAAAAAAAAAAAAAACTGATTATAAATGTAAGAGGAAAACATGGAAACTATGCTTGCAGGAACACCTGGTAAATGTCTGGAGAAGCCATGTGTGGTGTACACTCCTACAATCCCAGTATTCAATAATCTGGCAGAAGGACTTTTAGCCCTGGCATGTCCTGGGCTACATAGAAAGACCGAGTCTCAAAAAACAAAACAGGCAGGAGACTGGTCCTTCATGGAGAAATGCTTGTATAACATCTCTGATGCCTTGAACCACACCCTCAGGACAGCCCCTTCCCAAATATAATGGGTATAAATTACTTAGATGCGTGGAAAGTTATACCATATCTATCTACTATTTTAATTATGCCATATTTACCTACTATCTTACCTAATGAATTAGTTATAGTTTGTATAAATTGAATTTTTAGATTAGATTTATTTTAATTTATATGAGTGTTTTGTCTGATTGTAAATGCAAGCTTGGTGCCTATGGAGTTCAGAAGAGTGGGTTAGATTTCCTGAAACTGGAGTTTACAAATGGTTGTGAACCACCGTGTAGGTTCTGGGAATAGACCTGGATCTTCTTCAAGAACAAACAATTCTTTGTAATTACTGAGCCATCTCTCTAGCCCTAAGTTGTTTGAATAATTGTTTGGTGTAAGCACTGTTAAACAATGAAAACTGCATGTGTGTGCCCTTACATTTTTGTGTACTTGATTTTGACTTTAATGGATAGTAATGTTACTCCTTGCTTATTCATTATAAATTAAAGACTAATTATAACATGTTATATCTTCCTTTAGAGTATATAATTATACATGTCCTATAGATTTAAAGACTTGCTTTCTTTCTTTCCTTTTTGAGACAAGGTTTCACTGTGTAGTCCTGGTTGGTCTTGAGCATAAAGATCCGTCTTCTTCTGGGTCCTACACGACCAGGCACTGCCACACCTGGCCTAAAGCTTACCTTTTTAATGGAAGACTAGAATATTCCCAGTCTAGTTTCTTAACATATAGTCCTTCCTTCCTTTGATGAAATGTGAAAACAAACGTGAGACTATCAGAAGTCAACTCTATAGTACAACAAACCTTTTTTGTTTTGTTTTTTTGGAGATAGGCTCTTACTATGTAGTCTCGGCTGGTATGGAACTCACTGAGTAGACAAGGTTGGCGTGTCTCTGCCTTCCAAGTACTGGGATTAAATGTGTGAACCACACATGATTCTGGTCACTGAAGCTTTACCAGTTTCTAATAGCATAGTTAATTTTATCTGCTTCTCATTTTTCCTTCTGCCTTAAAATCAGTGACTAAGGAGGTAGAATAGGCTTTTAGGAGTGTATGTGTATTTGTGGTACAAATTAATTTTTACAACTATTTTTGAAGTAACTTTGCTTTGGTAATAAATTGTTCACATTTTAAGAAAATTCCTTAGTAAAGTCAAGTTAAACCATATTCCATTTTTAAAAAAAGCTAAAGAGAGCAGGAGAGAGCCCAGCAGCTAAGAGTACTGGCTGCTCGTTTACAGGACCCACATTCAGTTACCAGCATTTCATGGTCACTCTAACTCCAGTTCCAGGGGATCTGATGCCTTCTTCTGACCTCTGTGGGCACTATATACATACAGTATACAGACATACAGGCAGGCAAAACATTCTTACACTTAAAATACAATTTTTTTTTTTTTTTTGTCTCTTGAGATAGGTTCTCTCCAAGTAGCCTTGACTGTCCTGGAAACACACTCTGTAGACAAGGCTGGCCTTGAACTCAGAGATCTACTTGCATTTGCCTGGGATTAAAGGCATGGACCACCACTGCCCAGTATAAATTACAATTTTTTAAAGTTTAAAAATAGGGGCTGGAGAGATGGCTCAGGGGTTAGGTAGGAGCATTGACTGCTTTTCCAGAGGACCTGGGTTCAATTCCCAGCACCCATATGGCAGCTGATTACTGTTTGTAACTCTAAGACCTGACACTTATACAAACATACATGCAGGCAAAACACCAATGCAAATAAAATAAAAATATTTTAACATTTAAAAATAAATTTAATATCTAAAGAATATGTAGTTTACTATTTTTAAATTTAAAAGACTGAAAACGGGGATCATTTCAGAAAGAATCTAGTTACTCAAAATGATCTAAATTGAATCAGAAGTTTAAGCACTGGAATTGATTGTGTTGCAAGAGAAGTCATAGAAAGAATACTTTAAAGATTAAAGGCTTGTAATGTTCTTTCTTGGTTTTCTTAATTCTGAAAATGTAACCATACCTCTTGGAGAAACATTTCAAGTCTTATTTTCCTATGAGTAAGTTGGGTTTTTTTTTATTATCATTACTTTGTATTTTATTTTGGTTTTGGTTTTTTCAGACAGAATCTCCATAGCTGTGTGTCTTGGAACTCACTCTGTAGACCAGGCAAGTCCTGAACTTAGAGATCTGCCTGTCTCTACCTCCCAAGTGCAAGCTAGCATCAAAGGTGTGCGCCATTACACCCTGTGAGGAAGTTTGAAAAGTTTGGATGGCATGCTGGCTTAGACATTAAGATTTGTTGTGCCAGGAGCACAGTGTCCTTCTAGTTTGACTGTACTGTATAGTCCATTACGGTAGCTTCATGCAGTACAAAGTGTCTTTTAATTTCAGTAGTCCCTTAAAAGTCTCGGTTAGCATACAAAGTGGGTATCATGACATTTCATGTGTTGTCATACTTTGTTCTAATCCATCCCACTTCTACATGCAGGTACTTTCTTTACTGAAAGTTGAATGCTACCTTAAGTGTAATTAAATGACTTATAGAATAGATGAAATGGAAATGATTGATTTCAGCTTAACTCTAATACTGTTTGGCCTGAGCCAGTGAGATGGCTCAGCACGTAAAGGTGCTTGCTATGCAAGCCTTGCAACCCTGAGTTCAATCCCTGAAACCCACATAAAGGTCAAATGAGAGAACCAGTTCTACAAAGTAGCCTCTCATCTCCATGTGTACGCCATGCACTTGTATGCTTGACTACAATCACAATAATAATAAAACTGATTGTTTTATAAAACCAGAAAGAGATAGTTAAGTATCCAAACATCCCCTGTGCTATACTCAGTAAAGTAAGCAGAGAATACTTTTATTAAGAATATAATAGGTGGGCATGCGACTCATACTTGTAATTCTACTAGGGAGTCTGAGTGAGGCAGGAGGATGCTACATCTTTGCTAGCCTGAGCTGTATTTTAAAAAAACGGGAGGAGGTCAAAAGGCAAGCAAGTATATCTTAAGCCAAACAGACACAAAGACATTTAGAGAGGTATGATTTAGAATGTGCTTTCATTTGAAATCTGCCCTGTACTACAATATTTATGTGACCTTGGGCAACAAGTAACTTCAGTGTATAATTATCTCTAAATGAATTGGTTAGGATCAGTGTTCATGTCAAGCATCTAAAAAACGTCATTTGCAAGACCCAAGCAGATAAGATAGATTGATTAATCCTACTCTTCCACATCAAGGAATTTGGAGATTGGTCACTGTCTAGGGTTATCTGATTTACCAGGAAGTTCTGTTGCTTGTTTCCTAAACATGGACTCTTCAGTCTAGCGGTTAGCAGTCCAGAGATTTAATTAGCTACATATTCTCCTAATGGACTCCTTGACAATTCTATTCTTCTTTCTTTTCATAGAAACACAACTTGGCTGGATGTAGTTTCAAAAGCCTGTAGTCACAGTACCTGGGAGTTAGAGGGAAAAGATCAAGAATGCAAGTCACCCTCAATTACATAGAGAGTTTGAGGCCAGCCTGCACTACATGAGACAGTTTCAAAACAAACAAAATCACTGCATGGCAGATTGCACAATCTAATGTCACTCAGTAAAACCAAAGTTCTTCAAATTGACTACAAATCCCCACCCGACCTGCACTATTCATTCATTTCCAAAATGCTGGAGATCTCACATGCTGCCACACTTGGCTGGAATGCTTTGTAGAGATTGATTGTTACATGCATGACTGGTATGGGAGCACCTACTGTTTGCCAGCATTGAAATTAACCATCTATAAAGACTGCTTCATGTAGTATGAGTCTAAATTGAATAGCTTTATCAATAGTATTAGGAGAATTTTATTGTTAAAAATTGTGAATCTGAGTCTTACTATTTAAAAATAACATTTAAAATTTTAACTCCAAGCCTTCTTATTAGTCATGTCTATGGGTGTTTTGCCTGCATGTATGTTTGTACATCATATGTGTGCAGTACCAGCTAATGCCAGAAGAGAGTATTGGATCCTCTGGAGCCGGAGTTTCAGGTGGTTGTGAGCTGCAGTGTATGTGCTGGGAATTAAACCCAGCTCCTCTGGAAAATCAACCACTGCTCTTAATAGCTGAGGTATCTCCAGCCCCAACTCGAAGCATGTTTTATAACTCTGGAGGGGGGCGGGGCTTGAGCTCTCTCATGCGCACTTGCTCTCTTGAGCACGTTTAGAGGTTGAGTCATCAGGTATTTTCCTAAGTCACACGCTATCTTAATTTTTTGATACAAGGTCTCTCACTGAGCCTGGAGTGTTCCAGTTAACCAATTTGTAAGACTGGCTGGCTAGCAAGCCCCGAGGATTTTGAAATAAAATAGAAACATTACTATAATATAGGGAAACTTTTGTTTTGTTTTGTTTTTGTTTTTTTGAGACAGGGAGCCTATTCTGGCACTTGCTCTGTAGACCAGGATGGCCTCGAACTCACAGAGATCCACCTTCCGAGTGCTGGCATTAAAGGTGTGTGCCACCGCCGCCCAGCCTTTTTTAAAACTATATATGGATGTTTTTCCTACATGCAGGTCTGTATACTATGTGTGTACCTGGTACTCACAGAGGCCAGAAGAGGGTGTTGGATCCCCTGGAACTAGAGTTACAAACAGTTGTGAGCTGTCATGTGGGTGCTAGGAACTGATCCCAGGTTCTCTGGAAGAATGGTAGTGCTCTTTTAACTGCCTTTAACAGCCTGGAAGGAAACATTTTTAACAAAATTGGAGTAGATAAGTGAGAATCAACTAGTTAATCTTTTTCATTTCTGTGAAATCATGATTGCTGATTTATTATGAATAGCAAGCAAAAACAGGCTTTTCTTGGAAGATAATGACTAAAATTTATGAAATAAAAGTTAAAAAAAAAGGAAATTGCTAGGCATGATAGTATATATATTTATAACTCCAGCCCTTGGGAAGCTAATACAGGAGGATAGCAAATAGACCAATCTGGGCTACTTAATGAGAACTTGTCTCCCCCCAAAAAAAGGAAACAATGAAGAAAATTTACTCTTCTTCAAATCAAAACCAAGGACCAAAAGCTGATTGTTGTTTAAATGTACCAATAAGCAGAACTATTGATAGGCAATCTCCTAATTTGTAGATAGTAGTAATTACACTTGATGACAAGAAAATACACATGTTAATTTACTTCTCTAAAATTGTAGATAGAAACATATTAACTTTACCCAAAGGCAAATTGTTACACAAGCTCATACACCCTTTTGTAACTAAAATGTCACAGTGAGAAGTGAATAAAGTATTTACTTTGTCCCCCCTTTCAAAAGGTGAGTAAAGGGTCTAGAGGGATAGTTCAAAGTTTAAGAGTACTTGCTGCTCTTGCAGAGGATGTGGGTTTGTTCCCAGTACCTGCATGGTGGCTCACAACTACCTCTGAGTCTAGCTCTGGCTCTCATGGAGACCAGACTTGTGTGTGTGGCACATGTAGGCACTTACACGTACACATAATACACAATAATTCTTAGAAAATGAGATAGGATCTCATATGTAGACCTAACTGGTCTAGAACTTGCTATGTTAGACCAGGGTGGCCTCTAACTCACAGAGATCCGCCTCCCTCTGCTTCCCAAGTGCTGGGATTAAGGTGTGTACCACCATGCCCTATTCAATATATATAACATTCTAGATAGTGAGTGCAGACTAATAAGAGATAGATTGAAGATACTTTTTACCTAGTTATGTTTATTCATTTGTTGAAACACAGTTTAAAACTGTACTAAAATTGGATCAATTCAACTCTTAAATCTAGGTATCTGCAGAGAACAGTAAAGCATCCGACCTTGCTTCAGGACCCCGACTTAAGGCAGTTCTTGGAAAGCTCAGAGGTATCTGTCCTTTAATTTGCCTCATTCTCCTTTGTAATAACTAATACAAGAGTAGCTATTCAGTAAATGATTAGTTAGTGGACACAGTAAGACAGTATGCTGGGACTTTGGGTTCTGCTGAACTAAATTACTATCAGACACCTTCTGTTAGTGATAGAGGGTGATCAGTTCCTTTCTTGAAAAGTTTGAACTGGATTTAATCAAATGATTATAAATAGTTTTACTGTCACTGCCCTGATTGTTACTGCTTCAGATTTTTATAAAAAGCATTGCCTGAGTCTCAGAATTTTCTAGAAACTCACAAGCACAGCCTTAACAGAGCATGGGGAGATTTTCTCAGGAGCGTCTTTGCTCACCAGCAGCTTGTTTGTGCTTGCAGACAGGTGGCCAGTGGTAGAGCTTGGCAATTTCTTAATGTATTTTGACAAACAGCATTTGTTCTATCTAAATGTAAACGTGCAGAAGAAAAGCAAATGGAAAGTCTATTTTTTAAGTTTTCCTTTGAGATTGTACAAGTAGTGCATTTGAGAAATTAGATCTCACTGTTGAAATGTATGAGCCTGAAGAAAATACGCCTCTTTTCTCTTTTCTTCCCTCTCTTTTCTTTATTTTAGGAGGGGTATCCCTTTTGTGCCCAGTTAAATCTCTAGGCTTTTAACCGGTTTGTTTGCCCTTATTTGTCATTCAATTCCAGCTGCCGAGAGCAGTTAATACACAGGCTCTGAGTGGAGCAGGAATATTGAGGATGGTGAACAAGGCTGCCGACGCTGTCAACAAAATGACAATCAAGATGAATGAATCGGATGCAGTAAGAGCTGATTTTTCGACTTGAATAATGAAATGAATTAATGAGCCCAACAATTGCATTTTAAAGCTGTACAAGCAGAAAATAGGATATTAATTTGCTTATTGAGTTCAGTTCTCAGCTACATCAGTTGACCACCATGGTTATATATGGCTAATTTGCTGTTCTAAAACAAGGAAGGTAGCTTGCTATTGGTAACCTAATTTACAATGGTTTGTTCGTCCTAAATTAGCTCCATTTTTCATTTTTTTTTTCTTAGTGGTTTGAAGAAAAGCAACAACAATTTGAAAATCTTGACCAGCAACTTCGGAAACTTCATGCCAGTGTTGAAGCCTTGGTCTGCCATAGAAAAGGTTTGTTTGCCTTGTTAAAGTGAATCCTCTGCAGCGACCATGGGAAGGAAGACAGTTTCAGAGAATAGTTTGGGTAGAGTATGGTGCATATAAGAGGCTGAAGCAGAACTGCCATGCATTTGAAACTAGCCCAGAGTACATAGAGAGACATCATAAGACAGAAAAGGGATATTTTGTTTTAATATCATTTAAAACTTTCTGCTAGATTTTGATCTGACTTCTAGTTTAAAATTAGAAAAACCAAAAGCTTATAAAACTTTTAATTTCAGACTTAAAATTATTACTCATCTGGTCAACTCTTGATACGTTTATAATTTAAGAGATAAAATTGTTTTATTAGTAACTGATTATAATTTGAGATTCTAAAATTTGTATTTGTAGGTAGGGCTCATATTATGTCTCAGTGATAGAGTGCTTGTGTAGCATGCATGAGACCCTAAGTTCAATTCTTTGAACCATGGTGGAGAAAATTAAAAACTGATATTTACAGCTTTTCTTGAAAGTATTTGTATTGTGCCTCTATTTCTTGAAAAACTGTGAATTATTTTGTATATGTTTCCAAGTATTTAGGGGCTAGAGATGTCCCCTACTTGGTATTGCTTGGTGAACAAGCAGAAGGCCCCTGTATTTGAGCTCCAGCACCACTTAAACTGGGCAGTCAGGAGTTCAGGGCCAGCCTCTATATGTGAAGTGCAGGGTCAGCCTGGGCTAGGGACAAAAAAGAATTATGAAGTCCAAACCATGTTATTTAAAACTAGGTTTTGGGAGTAAAATGTTGATAGAAATTTTGAATTGTAATTTCTTTTTTTAATCCACAAGGTTTTGGGTTGGATTATTGTTTGTTTTGCTCTAACTTTGGGGGTGAGGGTATTTGTAATGTCTAAGACTCTTCATAATGGTTTTTTAAGATACTTACTATGTGATGTTTAATGGATTTCATTAAGGTAACAGTAATAAAACTAATTACTTAGGATAAATTATTTTAAAATTTATCTTTATTTATGTGCATTGGTGTTTTGCTTGCATGCATGTCTGTGTGAGGGTGCCAGATCCCTTGGAACTGGAATTGCAGACAGTTGTAGACTGCCATGTGGGTGCTGGGAATTGAAGCTAGGTCCTCTGGAAGAACAGCCAGTGCTCTTTTGAGCCATTTCTCTAGCCCCCATATGATTATTATTTCTATATAATAGTTTGTTATAGCTTTACTGTTTGTATTATATATCTCTTAGGAGGTAGGCTTTGGATTTTTTTTTTTAAAGAAATTATAGAGTAATGGTACAGTTTTCTGAAAGTGTAATTCTTAGTCATTGTTAGTAGCCTTTAAACACAGAAGTTTTCTTCATTTGAAGTACTTGGAATAGTTATATTTAAAATAATCTAGAAATTCTGATTGGAGAAATTAAGTGTTTGAGGTCAGCCTGAACTAAATAATGAGTTTCAGGCTAGCTCTTGTTTCAAAAAAAAAAAAAAAAAAAAAAAAGACTTAATTTCATATACATGATGTATTTACCTTGTTTTTCCTTCTGGGTAGATAAGATTTTCATTAAAAATTAAGACATTATTTTCAATGACAAATGTTTAAATGCCAAAGAGCATAGTATAAATTGTGATCTTTTAAAAAAAGTATTATTCTTAATTATATGTACTTCTGTGTGCCAGTGTGTGTGTTTACAACTTGGGTTCTCCAGAACAGCAGTACACACTCTTAACCTTGGAGTCATCTCTCCAGCCCTTTTAATTTTTATCTTTATGTTTCTTATATCAGAAACACACTGAAGCCTTTAACAGAATGCAGAAAAGAATAAATGAGCACTTTGGGGTAAAAAAGGGATGGCAGGTTATTGAATTATTTAGGCAGTTTACCATCTGAAAACATAAGCTGTGATTCTTTTGTGGAGGGTTGTGGGACTATTCTGGGATTGGGTGTAAATACAGGCCCTTGTTCATGCTGGGTTAGTGCTCTGCAGCCATTATTCCATACAGCAGTGGTGTTTCTACTAGCATCTGTGCCCAAGGCATTCTATTGACTGTTTCATACTAAATTCTAATAAATAAAATTAGAGAGAATGTAGAGAATGAATATAATATTAAAATTTTTCTAACAAATACTAAGTGCTTTTTTTTTTTTTTAATTTCAGAGCTTTCAGCCAACACAGCTGCCTTTGCTAAGAGTGCTGCCATGCTAGGTAATTCTGAGGACCACACTGCCCTGTCTAGAGCCTTGTCTCAGCTTGCAGAGGTTGAGGAGAAGATAGACCAATTACATCAAGAACAAGCTTTTGCTGACTTTTACATGTTCTCAGAACTTCTTAGTGATTATATTCGGCTCATTGCTGCAGTGAAAGTAAGCCCTATTTTACAAGCTTTCTTACATTCTTTTTACTTAAGCCATTTGCTTTAGATATAATTTAGACTAGACATAATACGAATTGTCTGTAATACCTGGGTAGCCGATACCAATCTGGATTACATAGCAAAACACACAACACACACACACACACACACACACACACTGTCAGAGATAAATTTAAGTGAGAAAATCCTACTGACTGCACTACTGCATAAAAAATAACTTAAATGAGTATTTGTAAATACCATTTTTGTCTCTTACGACATGGATAGTACAATAAAACAGTTTTTAAAAAGTCTAAGGGCAACGGCTGGAGAGATGGCTCAGCAGTTATGAGCACTGGCTGCTCGTCCAGAGGACATGAGTTCAATTTCCAGCATCCACATGGAGACTCATTCCTGTCTGTAATTCCAGTTCCAAAGTTTCTGACACCCTAACATAGACATACATGCAGGCAATAATTTTGAAGAAATAAAGGAGGCGGGGGCTGGAGAGATTGCTCAGCCATTAAAGTCTAGGCTCACAACCAAAAATATAAGAAGTCTAAGGAATGCCAAATAAGAAGTGAAAACAGTATACATTTATTTTCATATTCATATTAAAAATTGTAACTATTAACATTTATTTGCTCATTCTAGCAGTAACTGAAGCTGCCTATTGGTTCTATTTTCATCAGTAAAGCTTGCTAGGCAGTAATAAATAAAATAGGATAAAAGCCAGGCGGTGGTGACACCTTTAATCAGAGGCAGGTGGATTTCTGTGACTTCAAGGCCAGCATGATCTCCAGAGCAAGTGCCAGGATAGGCTCCAAAAATCTACACAGAGAAACCCTGTGTGTGTGTGTGGCGGGGGGACACGGGGGAAGTGGGCGGGGGATAGGATGAAAGTAGGAATGATGGTTGTCTTAATAGTTCAATGGTTCAGGAGGTCTTTAGCATGAATTTGGACAATAAACAGATTTTCTGTCTGTGTACTCAAATGTGTAGTCACATATTTATAGATGAAATGACACTAAATTATACCACAGATTATATTATATAATACTAGATTTTTTAAAAACCTAGTTGCAGAAGGAACCTAGTTAAAAATTGTTGTTCTGCAAATGTCTTTAGTATTCATACCTCAAACTGAGCTATCAATCTCTCAGTATTTTTCAGAAGATATTTTGTGATGTTACAGTATCTTTTAAGTTACTGTTATGG
The DNA here is from genome assembly GCF_003668045.3 of Cricetulus griseus. Lineage (NCBI taxonomy): Eukaryota > Metazoa > Chordata > Mammalia > Rodentia > Cricetidae > Cricetulus > Cricetulus griseus. The sequence goes on along the minus strand of NC_048595.1, from coordinate 185,449,212 downwards.
TTGAAAGTCATAATGAGGAAGATCCAGCTATTACCCACTGTTTTACCTTGAATTCAAACATTTATAGAGCTAATGAGACCATCTTCCTCTCCTTTCTTGGCACACTGCCTATTGATGTTTTGTGAGCTAGCTTCAGGAATCAGATGCCATCCCTCTTCTGGCCTCCACAGATGTGCCTCACATATACCACATGTACAGAAGTAATGATAAGTCTTTAAACAGCAAAACAAAAATGCATAAGAAGAGACACCCATGAATCAAGGAGGGAAACTGACAGTGTCTTTGAAGACATGCTGAGAAGAGCTTCCCAGGGAAAGGCCCCATGGTAGGGTAGGCCTGCCTGTAATGACCCCTCAGGAAAAAGCTTTCTTCCCACACCTGAAATCTTGTTAGGTTTTTACATTCTTTGAAATTAGTTAGTTGTGCCTAAGTTGTGAAGATCCCAAAGACCACCATGGAGACATACCCACCAAACTGCAAAAGCAAGGTTTATTGTTCATCTAACCATGACAAGGATCCACGTCTAGCAAGCTGATGCAGCAGCCTCCAGAGGAAGTGGAGTTCCCTGTCTACTGCTAGGTTTTAAAGGAAAAAATCACAGGATTAAATCAGTAGGTACAGGTTGGTTTCTGATTGGTTGACATTTGTGAAGAATTAGGGGAATTTTTCAAAGTCATATTTTGGCATGAAATACCTAATAGTTTTCAGAACTGTATCCTGGAGACTACAGGGGAGTTTTTTTTTTTTTTTTTTTTTTTTTTTTTTTGTCTCCCCTGGAGTTTCTTTTGTGGCAAAACAGTTCCCAGGAACCAAGTATCTAGGAGGCTAAGGGTGGTTCTGGAGTTTGTGTTCAGTTTTGACCCTAGGCTCCGAGAGGCTAAGGGGATCTGGAGTTTCTTTGTGTCATGTGTTGAGTTAGAGGCCTACATGTCTTTTCTGTAACCTGTCATGGCTGCTAAATCAGGGGGCTGAGTGAGGGTCTGGTCCCTTCAGTTACATCCATGTTTTCCAAAGTTTTCTAGAGAATTCTGGCATCAAAAGATGTGCCACAATCAGCTGGGCATGGGAAGAGTTATTTAACTTTGTTTAATCCAGAGGCACCTAAGTTTATATGAAAAATTCTTTTTTCATACCAAAACTCATTTCCATTTAAGTATCAAAGGTGTGTTGAGAAATGCTGAAGGTAGACTGACTAAGAGAGTCACAAAACTGGTCAGGTTTTGTGAAGGCAAAAAGCTCTTCAGATCAACTTCTACTAAAATGTTGGTCAGGTCAGCTGCCTGAGCGTAAGAGATCAGAGTCCTAAGATCGAGTAACAGGCAAGAGTTAGACACACAGGACTATTCAGATAACCAAAAGGACACATTTCCCTCTCCATACACAAGACCTATAGTTTCTCCGAAAGCAGTATTAATCTCTTAAGATTCTTTAGTGTCTTCATAAAAGACTAGCTATGCATGTACATGACACTAATTTTTATTCCTATCCCTACTTGATTTGTGCTTTTGTCAGTACATTCCCCAGATCCCTCCCTCCCCCTCTCCCTCCCTCCCTCCCAAAGAGGAGCATACTGTTCTTGGCCTGCATCTTATACTCAGTCCATTTTAGAGCTATCTCCAGATCAACATTCATAGATATGTCACTTTATTTATTTTTGGGTTTTAAGATTGTGTTTCATATACCTCAGGCTGGCCTAGAAACCATATAACTAAGGATGACTTTGAACTTGAAAGCTTCCTGCCTCCTGTTGTGATTACAAGTGTGTGCCATTACATCTGCTTAAATAAAGCTGGAACTAAAATCCATGGCATATTCAAGCAATTCAAGCTAAATTTTATAAGGTGTTTTGACAAAAAAAATTCCTAAAGTAGAATTATTTGACCAGTAGTTATACATAGATAAGAAACTCAATTTTATACAACTATCATATGTCCCTTTTGTCTGTCTAATGATAGCTTTTCTGTTTATAGCCAAATTGCTATCTTCCTTCCTCCCCTTTCTTTGTGTTTCTTTTTTGTTTTTTTATTTTTTAATATTTATTAATTTAGCCTGGTGGTGGTAGCAAATGCCTTTAATCCCAGCACTCATGAGGCAGAGGCAGGGGGAGCTCTGTGAGTTAGAGACTAGCCTGGTCTACAACAGCTAGTTCCAGGACAGCTCCAAAGCCACAGAGAAACCCTGACTCAAAAAACAAAGCAAAATAAAAGATTTATTAATTTTGCCAGGCAGTGGTGGCATACGCCTTTAATCCCAGCGCTTGGGACAGCAGAGGCAGGTGGATCTTTGTGAGTTCAAGGACAAGGCCAGCCTGGTTTACAGAGTGAGTTTCAGGACAGCCAGGTCAACACAGAGAAACTGTGTCTCAAAAAACAACAACAGAAAAATAATTGTACAAAAGAGGTGCTTCGTAGATACAAAGTCAGGCTTTAACTGAGTAAGATTTGTGTTTCTTTAGGGCCCAGTCCCTGATGTTGTGTTTTTGTTTTGTTTTTCTGAGGCAGGGTCAAGGCTAAGGTAGCCTTGAATTCATGACTCTCTTCTTACCAGTTTTTGAGATTACAGGCATGAATCACAACACCCAGCTATTTAACTGCTTCTTGATTAAAATACGTTTTAAAATTGAAATATCTTTGGCATAGTGCCTTTTGATTCACCTAGTTTGTTCATTTGTTGAGTTAGTAAATATTTGCAATGATGTTAACATATCTCCAAAATCAATCTAGAAAAAAAAATTCATAGTGGGTTTTCCCATCCCGTCCTATTTCCTATCCTGCCCCATTTCTTTTGTTCACACCCTAGTTGCTCTCCTATATCTGTATCTCACTCACTCAGTCTTACTCTGACTACCCCTTGAAGATAGGTGTGGGCTTGGTTGACTTGTTCTAGTAGAGCCCCTGTCAGTTTCTTCATTTAGTTCTGCCTTCTGGTTGTGTTCTTTGTCCCTTATTGCCTTGCGCAGGACTCACCTCTTCCCCATTTTGCTTTACTTTATTATTAATTGTTTACCTTTTTCTATTAGAGTCATCTATGACATTTGTACTTCACTTCCTGTTACTTGGTATCTAACACCACCCCCCATCCCCACCCCCACCCCACCCCACCCGTGTGTGTGTGTGTGTGTGTGTGTGTGTGTGTGTGTGTGTGTGTGTGTGTGTGTGTGTGTGTGTGTGTGTGTGTGTGTGTGTGTGTGTGTGTGTGTCTAGACCTGGCTTGCTTAGAACTTGCCATGTAAACCAAGCTAGTCTCAAACTTACCAACGGTCCTTCTGTCTCTGTCTCATGGTACTGGGATTATAGGGGTAGGGCTGGCCTGGCCCATTTTATGTTTTCAATTTCTGTTTTTTCAACATTAAAATCTTTTTTGTATATTGCTCAATAGGAGAACTTTTAGTATATATCAGTATTTCTTCATTAAATACATCTTTTTTTAGGCCATATAATTCTTTTACATCTTATTGCAAGCCGAATTTAAAATCCTAAAAGCAAGCTAAATTGCTATTGGCACGCATATTTTCATCATCTCTATATATTAGGATAACATTTTAAATAGTTCGCTTTATAGGTTTCAGTATATACTTACATTATAATGAAAGTATTTTTACACTGTTGCTTAATAGCCTTATGCCATCCACTTACAGGGTGTGTTTGACCATCGGATGAAATGCTGGCAGAAATGGGAAGATGCTCAAATCACTTTGCTCAAAAAACGTGAAACTGAGGCAAAAATGATGGTTGCTAACAAACCAGATAAAATTCAACAAGCTAAAAATGAAATAAGAGAGGTAATTATTAATATTGTCTTTACTCAGATTTTTCATGTCATTCATATATGCATAATTTTTCATATTTTTTTCTGAATCATTCAGCACTTAGCTATTTCTCCATATTTTTTTATGAATTATGTGATTTAGTTAGAAGTCTAACACTTTTTATCATCATTAAAGTCTCCAGGGACTTTTGTTACCTCATATGACTATGAAATGAGTGAAGAAGCATGAAAGGAAGCTATCTAAAATTAACCTTTGTACGTTTCTTTTCAAATAGTTTTGATTTCAGATGATTACTCATTTTGTGTCAAAAAATGGTTTTAAAGGTATACCTACCCACATTTAGTTCTCTGGGCAATATTATACCCCATATATATGTAGTATATATGGTATTTAAATAAATTTGTATAAGTTTATTATAATTTATACACTTTTTTTGCCATGCTTCAATAAGGAAATTGAAGAGGTAGGACAACCTTTATATTACTACAAATAACTACCCCTGCTCTTTGCAGAGTATGGACCAGTGTTTTGGTTACATAGTGGAAAATACCATTTCATTGCTTAAATCTTTATTTTAGCTGTTTCATTGGTCACTAGTCACATTTTGTTGTTACCATACTGAATTTAATGATTATTGATGAGTCTTCAGTAGACAATAAATAGTTCCACTTTAAAAAGAATCTAGTCATTTTACCATTACAAAATTTTTTTTGAAGTGCTTGTCATATGTTGAAGTATTTTCATGACCATATAAATTGTGATAAACATGTATTATTGGAATTAGTATTATTGGTATATTTGAAATGTATAAAAATTGAACTGCAGGACTTTTAATTTATTTAATAGTGAACTTTATACTCAAGATCCCTCCAGATGTACATAATGGACATTGATAAGATGGTTCTTTGATTTGTTGGTTTTTGAGATGGAATCTAACTAAGTTAGGTGGGGTCTAACCTTAGGCCAGCCTGGAATTCTCAGTCCTCTTTCTCAGTGTAAGAATTACAGTCAAGAGCTACCATACCGGGCAGGACATTATAGTTCATTACATATTAAAGTATTCTAATTTTAAATAAGTGTAGTAATGAACTATTAATGGAATTTAAGCTGACATGTATTTCTACCACTAGGAAGTAAAATGCACTGTGTGTGTGTGTGTGTGTGTGTGTGTGTGTGTGTGTGTGTGTGTGTGTGTAGAGTATGCCTGTATGCATATGTAATGTGTGTGGGCATATGTATATGTGCATGGACATTCATGTGTATACATGCATGTGGAAGCCAGAGTATCATGTTTAGATGTCTGTCTTTCTTATCATTCTCTACCTTATGTACTACTGAGTCACAGTATTTCACTTGAACCAGAACTTGGTTATTTGACTTGCCTAACTAGCCAGCTTTCCCCAAGGATCTTCTGTCTCTGCCTGCAGGGTGCTAGGATTATAGGCACACTGCCATACCCACCCAATATCTATGTGGGTGCTAGAGATCTCATTCTGATTTTCATGCTTGCACAGCAGTGCTTTACCCACTGAGTTGTCCTCAACTTCTAGATACACCACTGAATTATGTTAGATTGGGTTTTCCAATATTGAGCTTTCTTGCATCTTTAGACATTTTGGTTAAATTAAATGAGTAATCATGACAGTACACTATTTGTTTACAGGCAGAAATAAGCATTTTTTTCCTTCTTGTTTGTTTTCATCAGTGGGAGGCGAAAGTACAACAAGGAGAGAGAGATTTTGAGCAGATCTCTAAAACAATTCGAAAAGAAGTGGGAAGATTTGAGGCATGTATCCTAATTCTGTACTTTCCTTAATTTTGCTGCAGCTCTGTGGTAAAATTAAGTTTAATTTCCTACTAATGTCCTTTTTAATGTATTGTGCTTTAACAGAAAGAAAGAGTGAAAGATTTTAAATCTGTTATCATCAAGTACTTGGAGTCATTAGTACAAACACAGCAACAGGTAAGCTCATTTTCCCTATAGCTTCTAAGGTTTCTCTTAGAGTTATTTTAAAGATGATTAATAGGCTGTTAAGCTGGAGGAAAAAATTACAGGTACACTAAAAATAAAGTTAGGACAACAGAGGGGCAAATGGTAAAGTAACTGGAAGCTATCTTAGATCTGTTGGTCTCTGTTGAATAATATACAGAGGTATACTATTCCCAAAACGAGGCCCTAAAAGGTCACAGAGGGGCTGGAGAGGTAGTGCACATGCATTCAGACAACACACCTACCCATGAAATTCCCCTTATCTTTAAAGTTCATTCGTTTTGGAGATGGTCTCTGTGTATACCTCAGGGTAGCCTGGAAATTGCTGTCCTTGTGCCTCAGTCTGCCTAGTACTGACTGAGGTTGTAGGGGTGCACTGTGGCCCCCAAGTTTACAGTCCTGGTTTCCTTTCCTTATCAGACTCACTGGGGGAGTAAGTATTCCTAGTACATTTCTCTGCTCCACAACAGACAGAAACTTAGACCGAAAACTAATTTTTAAAAGATTTTTCTTTATAGTATTTTGATAATTTTGTTTTATTTGGAAATTTTGAATCCTACAACTGGCATTTGTTTCCTTACCTAAGAGTACGAGCTTCCATAATACATAAATAAAAATAAAATGTATAAAAAGTCTTGCATATACAAACCAAATTAACTTAGTGTCTTTAATAGAATAATTTTTCCAGTTAGCTTTAAAATGTTCAGAAATAGAAACTTGTCCATATACTATGTTATGTCTTCAAATTCAAGCCAGGCACAGTGGTGCAAGCCTGTGATCCCAGCACCCTGGAGGTGAGCCTGGTCTGCGGAGTAAGTTTCAGACCAACCAGGACTATGTAATACAACACAGTTTTCCAATGAGCTAATAAAGCTAGGTTTTTTAAAATCGAACTGCCAGGTGGTGGTGGTGTACAACTTTAATCCCAGAGCTCTGGCAGAGGCAGGTGGATCTCTGAGTTCAAGGCCAGCCTTGTCTACAAACAGGACAGCCAGGCCTACACAGAGAAACCCTGTCTTCAAAAAATCTAAGTCAGATAAAGTTGTTTTCAAAGATGTTGTTTTAATTTAACTTTTTAGTATATAGTCAGTCTGTTTTCTCAGTGACCCAGGGAGTGGCAACTAGTTTCTCCAGTCCCTGTTTTCCTTCCTTATTCAATATTGACTTTTTCCTCCTTTATTCTAGTCTTAACTAGCAATAATACAAAATGTGAATATAAATATAATATTATATAAATGAAATGTGAATATCCTAGAAATTAGGATATGTTATTGCTTTATATTGCAATTGTTGTTTTTTAATTATTTAATAATAGTATGTTTCTATCTATAATTTTTCATATACTTAAGAAGTATAAAAATAGACATTAATTATATTGTTTACAGTGGAATTTGTAATTAGCTAGGAATAATGTTTAAATAAGTTATATATTAATTCTGTTGATAAGACATCTGGTGAGGAAATGATCCATTTAAGAACCATATGTAGCCCGGCTTGGTGATAAACACCTATAATCCCAGCACAGTGAGGCACAGGCAGAGAGAGGGACTGTCACAAAGTCAAGGCCAGACAGTTCTACACAGTAGGGAGAGCCTATCTGAAAAAAACATCAAAAACAAAGCAAAACCCACACACAGTCAAGGTGTGGTCCTGCACGCATAATCCCAGCTCTGGGGTGGCTCAGGCATGAAAACTTGAAACTTAAGGCCAGCCTGAGTTAATTGTGAAACCCTTTCTCAAACAAGTAAGAAAGAGCAGGTGATCCCCATAAGTTCAAACAGTTATATATGTAAGTTTTAAAAGACTAAATTAGAGCTAGCTACTTATGTATATACTTTTTTAAAAAGGGATATATGCATTAAAATGACAAAAATGTAACGAAAATATCTTTTTATTATCCCCCACAGCTGATAAAGTACTGGGAGGCATTCCTACCTGAAGCCAAAGCCATTGCCTAGCGATAACGTTATCCTTGTTAAGGAGACATTGGATTCCTCAGTGAGATCATCTAGAAACCATCTAAATAAACCACTATATATTTTATGAATCACATGTGGTTTTTTTTATATATAAAAACATATGCGCTGACATTTTATTACAAGCTGCATGTCCTGACCCTATTTGAATTAAGTGGACTGTGGCATGACATTCTGCAATATTTTGCTGAATTGAACACTATTGTGTCTTAAATAATTGCACTAAAAAGTGCATCGCAAGGCCAGAAAATTTTACAATCTTTTGTCTTTTATGTTCTGTAGTATGTTTACCCTCATTATGAAGAATATTAGCAAATGCATTGATTAATGTTCACTTATACATTCCTGTACAGAAATTATGATTTTGTGATTATAGTAATAAAATATTACTTGTGAAATATTAGTAATAAATTATTTGAGTATGTAAACATGTTAGGGATCTTTTAATAGGAAGAAATACTTCTAAATGTATATAGTTAATACTGTCATTCCTTAAATGTTTTAATTGATAGGAAATGCCAAGTTCTTACATTGATTTGAATAGCTAAATGAAACTTATAAATTGTCTTATAAAACAACCATAAATCAGGGAACAGTTATCTTGGTCATTTTAGGTAAAGAAGAGAATATTATAAATGCCCAATTGAAAAGTTAGAAGAAGTTGGGCATGTAGTCATGCCTGTAATCCTAGTACTTGGGAAAACTGGAATAAATGGATCATTGCAAGTTCAAGGCCAGTCTGGGCTAGAGAATCAAAACAAACAAAGGATAGTGTTTGTGTTTCAGTCATATGTGTCGTGGATTTCTTTTTCTTTAGCTCATCTTGTTACCTTCAAATGTTTTATTGTTGCCTCTGTTTCTATTTTAAACTAAAAGCAGGTCATCTGCAGTCATGATTGAAAAGGAATTGGTACCATATTAAAACACCATGGTTTAATGAGTAGCCAAGGACAGCAAAAAAAAAAAAAAAAAAAAAAATTGAAGGCAAATGAAATATAATGTGTCTTTGGCACCCTTCTCACTGTTCTTGTGTGTCCTACTTAGATGACTGATACGCAGTGCTTAATGATGATGAAATCAGAAGTTATGACTGGCACCATTAATTTTCCCCCAATCAGGTAACAGCAATATACTGTTAAAGAGGTGTATAAACTTGGCCAGTCAAACTGCATTGGTTTTTGGCAGGTCTACAAAGCCAGGCTCTTAAGAGCATAGCATGAGGGAAAGGAGGGGTGCATGGAGGGAGGCCAGTGACAATTCTTTGGGCTTCTCTAAGATTGCCTGTTCAATATACTGCTCATTTAGCCAATAATTGTCAACTCATCACAGGGTCCCGAAATGGTGAGCTTGTTTGCAGCATCTTCCATCTAAACACTGAAGTTTTAAGCTGAGTGTGGTGGCATATACCTGTAATGCTACTATGTAGGAAACTGAGGCAGGGGGCTTGGGAATTTGAGGCCAACCTGGCTACAGAGAAAGACTTTATCTCAAAAACAACAGAAAAAAAAAAAAGTACTAAAAACATCCAATTATTTGAGTTGGGCATAGTGGCACATGTCTAATCCCAGCACTTGAAAGGCTGAGGCAGTGTCATGAGTTTGAGGATAGTCCTATCTACAAAGTCTCTCTCACTTCCAACTCTATCCCATCAAAAGCATGCACAGAAAGGAAGTATTTCTGGAACGCCTTGACCACATCTCCCTTGTGTCTTACTGGGTATATGAAGTGTCTTACCATGTCCTGAGTATGGGTTTTAGTTGAAATGTCAACACCATTGTGAGTACTGTTCACAAAAGCCTGTTAGAACCCAGGAGAGTACCTGTCACAGCATGTGCTAATAAAGGCTTAATGAACTGAACAGGAAAACCCATCCCAGAAGATAGAAAATAAGGTTTACTTTTTAAGAAAACTACAGAGAAAGAATGCAACCTCACATCACTGCTTACATTGAAAATAGCTTTGAGAAATTAGTAATTTGTAATAACACATATCAGATGTCTTCTACCTAAATATTGAACCCAGGGGCCAGTGAGATGACTCAGCAGATTAGGACACCTGCCACCAAACTTGACCCTAGTTTGATCCCTGGGTCCCACCTGAGGAAATAGAATCCCAAAAGTTATCCTGCAACCACATGTACACGGTGCACGGTGGCACGCATGCTTCCATGCACATGTAAAATAAATGTTACACACACACACACAAAAAAAAAGCTATTGGGAATATAGTTTCACTTGAATGATGGCCTCTTATATCCATAGTTGTAATTCTAAACATGGTTTATATATAGCTAAGTAACTGTTATTCAGATCCAAGTTTTCATATTTAGAATATTGTGTAGCTCCAGATAATTGAGTATTTTCAGTTTTGATGAAGTTTTTAGAAAACAACCAAAACTTAATTCCTCTGGCCCAATTTACTACCAGTGTGTTGTAAACCACAGACAAACTGCATGAGCCCTTGATACCTCCTGATAGCATCTTAAGTTATTACTTCTCTTACTGATCTTATCTCCTACTGATATTTCTAAAGTTTGTTCCTGGGGCTGGACAGATGGCTCAGTGGTTAAGAGCACTGGCTGCTGCTGTCGCAGTGGACCTGGGTTCCAATTCCCGCACCCACATAACTGCTTACAACTCATTCCAGAGGATCCAACACCCTCTTGTGGCCTCTGCAGGCATGAAGTGGTGCACAGGCATACATGCAGGCAAAACACTCATACACATAAAATTAAACAATAAAATGCTTTTTCCAAATGAATAAAAAAAAGTTGTAATCATAAACAAACTTGAACAAAGACCAACACAGCAATACAGTAAATGATCTGGACTTGGGTTATAAATCCATTCTTGCTTCTGTCACTTAGGGGCTATATTATGACTTTGTTAATGCCACTTACATTTAAGATTTTTAAAAAATGTGTGTGCATGTTTGAGACAGCATCTTTTTAGATATCCTAAGCTGACCTCAAAGTTGTTGTGGTCCTCCTGCCTCAGTCTCCTGCATTGTGGTATAACTTGGTGTGTGTACATCTCTTATATTTAAAACACATTCAAGGAATAATATTTAAGAAAAAGTATATAAGGGCTGGAGAGATGGCTCAGAGTTTAAGAGCACTCACTGGCTGTTTCTGCCAGAGGACCTGAATTCAATTCCCAGCAACTACATGGTGGCTCACAACCATCTATAATGAAATATGGTGCCCTCTTCTGACGTGCAGGTATACACACAGGCAGAACACTGCATACATGAAAAGGTATAAAGGACTAGAGAGATGGCACTGGCTACTAATCAAGAGGACCTGAGTTTGGTTTACAGTACCTAGGTTGGGCAGCTCCAGGGAGACTCAACATCTTTGGTCTCTGAGGACACTTTCATCATATGCACATACCCACACGCAGATATACAATTAAAAAATAATACCCTTAAAAATATAAATTAATAAAAATCTTGGTTCTTGAATATTTTTCTTACATATTTTATTTAAAATATTCAAGCTTCAGTATAGTTAACATTTTTTTAAATTATGTGTACATGTGTTAAGTGTAGATGATATAATTAGCAAATCAGATTCTAGCCAGGAGACAAAGAAAAGTTTAAAGCCAGACCCTGTCTACCACCCCATCTTCCTTACAAAAAAGAAAATTTCAAATCAAAGATAAGTCTATTAATAAAATAAGTAGAATTATGAGTCCTTTTTATAATTTCATTTATTTGTGAGTGTTCCAAAGCACTTGTGTGGAGGGCAGATGACAACTTGCAGGAGTCCCTTCTTCCACAGGGAATCAATCCCAGTGCGTCCTGGGAATTAATTTGTGTCACGAGGCAGTGAGCCATCTTGCCTGCCATCTCCTCACTCCCCTTTCAGTCATTTTGATTGAAACAGGGTCTCACTTTATATATGCCCTGTCTGGCCTGAGATTAAAGGCATGTCACACTACATTTTGCTTTAGATGGTTTTATGTAGCCCAGGTTGGCCTCATTTCCTATGTACCTGAAGCTGACCTTGGACTGATTTTTGTGCCTTAACTTCTTAAGTGCTGAGATAGGGTATGGTGTGCCACCATACCCAGCTTGTGACCTTGATTTCTAACATAAAAGTACAGTATCTCAGACTGGTATGATAACATACACCTGAAGTCCCAGCATTTGGACAGGATGACCTCAGGTTTAAAGGAAGCTTGTGTTTTGTGGTCCAGATCCTGTATTAACAATCTCCCAACTCTCTCTCTCCCTCTCCCTCTCCCTCTCCCTCTCTCTCTCTCTCTCTCTCTCTCTCTCTCCTCTCTCTCTCTCTCTCTTCTCTCTCTTTCTCTCTCTCTCTCTCTCTCTCTCTCTCTCTCTCTCTCTCTCTCTCTCTCTCTCATATGCTTGGCAGGTTAGCATTCTGTCACTGAGCTGCAGCCCTACAAAAGTACTTTTAAATTTCAGTTTTAAACTATATTTTCAACCATTCAAGTTGTGTTTTCCATACTTATACTGATCTCTGTTAGGGGTGGGAAATCATTTGGTAGAGTGCAGACCCTCGAATACTTAGAGCACTGGGTTTGCTCTCAACACCACATGAATGGTGGCATAGAACTCATCAGGTGGAGACAGGAGAACCAGAAGATCAAGGGCATCTTTGGCTATATAGTTCAAAGGCAGTCTGGATTATAAGACACACTGTCCCACAAACATTTATATTAATTTCAAAATACCTTTTCACCTTTGCTCTTTTCTTTCTTAATGGCCCTGACCTAATAAAAGCCTTTGAGTCTGAAGTGTTTCACTTGTGGTTTAAAATGTAAACTAAACCTCCGAATGAAATTGCCATTCTCCAAAGGAAGGATGCCAGAAGAGTAACAGAAGTTCAATGACTTTTCACTTTAAAATTGTTTTATTGCATACAATATATGTTTCATTATGACATTTTCATACATGTTGATCATGTTTTACCCCCATGTCCTGTCTTCCTCTATGATTCCCAAATATCCAACTACCCCGCCCCACACCTTCTATATTCATGTCTTTTTCCATCTGGATTTTGAATGTGAGAGAATATCTGTATTTGTCTTTATGGTCTGACATTTCACTTAACACCTCCCCAGTTCTTTCCATAGTTCTGCAAGTCTCACAAATACATTTTTCTTCCTGGCTGAATAATACCATGTTTTGTTTATACCACATTGTGTTTCTTCCTTCATCAATGGGTACCTGGGCTGATAAACTAATTTGTGTAATGTGATTAGTGCTAGGAGAAACAAGAGTGTTCATGTGTATGTATTATATGCTGACCTATGTGTTCAGAGGTGGTAGAGCTAGATCATGTGGTCATTCTCATTCTAGGTTTTTAAGTAACCATAATGACTTCCCTACATTTATACCAATTGCCGAAGGGTATATAAGCACCCAGCAGCATTTGCTGCTTGTTTCCTAGTTAACCATTCTGACTGGAATGAGACAGGATTTCAGCATAGTTCAATTTGTATTACCCTCATTGTCTAAATATGTTGAATATCCCTTACAACTAGTTTCTTAATCCAGATTTCTAAAGGAATTACAGAAACTTTCATATTTCTGCCCCAATAAGAGTTGCAACTAAGTTAAATGGCAACTTTACTTTTTTGTCATGGTTCCCCACATGGGCAGTCATGTGCTCATCTGAATCAGAGAGACTGCAAATATATAGTAATAACTACAGACAGGCTGAGCAAGCTCTGCCTATTTGAACAAGGGTGGTTGTAAGGAAGGAAAGTGCCAAGGAAGCCCAGTCACCAACTTAGGGACATGGAGACATTTTTATATTTATTATTCACTAATTAAAAACTATAAGATGGAATTTTAATACATTATTTTTGATCTTATAAAAGGGACTAGAGAGCCTGGCAGTTGTGGTGCACACCTTTAATCCCAGCACTCAGGAGGCAGAAGCAGGCAGATGGGCTACAGGGCCAGTACCAGGACAGCCAGAACTACACAGAAAAACCCTATCTCAAAAAACTTTTATTTTTATGTGTAAGAGGGACTAGAGAGATGGCTATTGGTGCTATTCCAGAAGACCCAAGTTCAATTCCCAGCACCTACATCATAGTTCACAACTGGCTGTAACTCCAGCTTAAGGGGTCTGATACTCTCTTTTGTACTCCTCTAGCAACCTAACTTAGACATGTACACATAATTTTAAAAAATTTTAAAGAAATGTGTATGGCAGGGCTTGAAAGATGGCTCAGCAATTAAGAGTACAGGCTGTTCTTATAAAGGACCCAGATTCAGTTCCCAGCACCCAAATGGTGACTCACAACCATCAGTAACTCAAGCTCCCATGGGATTGGGATCTGACACCTTCTCTGGCCTTGTTGGGCACCAGGCATGCATATGGTGCACAAGCATACACAAGAAAACACACACACATGTAGGCAAAACAGTCATACACATGAAACCCGAAATGAGGAAAATAGAAATGTGTGTGATGTTTTTGCTTCAAAGTACAGATAAAAGACCAAATAGTATCTCCATCCCTTACCTAAAATTCACAATAAATAAGACCATGCCTAACCTTTAGAGTAAAGGACAAGGTTAAGTAATATTGGAGGCCAAACATGGAAACCTAGGATTACATTTCCTATAGCCAGACTTTTAAGAAGTGAAAATAACAGGTAAGATTAATATTTAATCCAGACTCTACAAAATATTTTAATATGTGGCCCAGCATATTGGATGTTGAGATGTTTTCTGTTGTCCTCTGCATCAAGGTTTTGATATCTGGTGTGTATTTTATACTATCATATCTTTAGTGATAGCTTATCAGTTATCACATTGGCTGCTGGCTTTGGGTTTAGACTAGTATAGGAATAACTAGTGCAACAGGGAGCTTATTGACACCCTGATCCAACAAAGAACTGAATGTAAATGAAGGAAGTCCAAGTTATCATCCAGTCAGATGCAGTTTAGGCACAGAGTTTTGTAGCTTTTGAGTTTGTGTGTGTACTGGGTACTCAATAGCTGCTATGAGTAACACATACCACTGAACTGCCAGAAGCTGCCCAGTTTTCATTATAGATAAGCAAGCCAGGACCCTAAATAGTGCCTGAACTATGCTTCCTCTTAAATTTATGTGTTAACCATGTGTAAACATTTCTTTTCCTTGATGTGTGGTAAGCTCTTCAAGATTCCTGTTCTAAGTGTCAAATGTTGTAGGAAGTCCTATGGGACCCAGGACCAGTTTCTTCACACTGTTGCCTCAGAAGCTGCTAAGAATAGATGGCTGTAGTCAACAGGGAAGTTGTGGCTTGCCATCTAATTTTTCAATGCACATGAAATTTAGAATGCGTATTTTCCTTTTTCATTACGTGCTTCCAAAAATGTACTGAAGACAAATGCTCTTAAGTATTTTCTCAGTTGGAAAAAAATGGAAAGTTTTTAATTAAAGACAAATCCAGTTGAAGCTACTCACTCAATTTTGGTTTGCTTGTGACAGGGTCTCACTCTCTAGCCCAGTCTGGCCTGAAACTCACTATGTTGCCCAGGACAGCATCAAACTTAAATCCTCCTGCCTCAGCCTCCCCAAATCTGGGATTATAGGTATGTACCACTACACCTGAGTTTACTTACTTGTTAATAAACAGAACTTATTTTTACTAATGTCAAGTAACATGATAAACTATTCTAAAGGAATACTTTGAAGGGGAAAATGTTCTATTTTAAACATATATGTAACTTTAATAAAACTAAATACAAACTTCCTAATTGCCTTCTTATTGTTCCATAGTCAAAGTCATTGATTTTAATCTAGATTTGCTCTAGTTCTCTTCTCAGTCTTCTTGCTGTGTGTGTATGTAGCATGTGTTTATGGGTGTACATGTATGTATGTTCTGTTTGACAATAAACTTTGAGACTAAACTTTGGGTTTTAAATTTCAGTTAGACAGGAAACATATAGCAAGGGAAGAAAGTCTGGAGGTCTCTACATAGACTGAGAACTCTGTTTATTCAGATTGTTCAGTTGCTGTGTAGATCACATCACAACTTGTGTGGTCTGACTGCCTGGACTGTCTGTATATTTCCTAAGGAATGACTAGGCTCTTGTTTCTTGTAGAGCACACTGTGTTACAGCCCAAACAACATAATAGAGTGGTTAGGAACACAGTCTTGGGGGGTGGCCTGGAGAGATGGCTCAGCAGTATTTCATGTGCTTGCAAAGGACCCGAGTTCAGTTCTCAGAAACCAGGCCATTAAGCTCACAACTGCCTTTAACTCCAACTCCAGGGCACATGATGTATTTCTTTTGTATTCTTTTGGCTTACTTGGACACCTGCAAAGACACACACACACACACACACACACACACACATAGAAAGAGAGAGAGACAGAGAGAGAGTGTGTGGGTGGGAGGAAGGAAGGAAGGAAGGAAGGAAGGAAGGAAGGAAGGAAGGAAGGAAGGAAGGAAAACACAGGTTACAAGAAGCCAATGTGGTTAAATCCTGCTTCATGAATCTACAGAGAGCTTGAGCAAGTTCTGTATCTCTAAGATTTAATCTTTTCATCTGTAAAATGAGAAGCGTTCCTTAATTGGTAGTAATGCCCTAGCAATAGCAAATGCTTAATACTTATTATTACACATCCAACAAGTACTTAACTGATGTAGATGCAAGTTTCTGTCCCGCTTGGTCCCACAGCTGTTTAGTCCCAAATAAACACAAAGGATTATATTAATTATAAACTGTTTGGCTGATAGCTCTGGCTTCTTATTGGTTAGCTCTCTCTTAATTATTAACCCATTTCTATTAATCTTTGTATCTCCATATGGTCTTGGCTTACCAGTGATGCCCAGGTCTCTTGCTTCCTTAGCAGCAACCTGGGGTCTCCTTGAATCTGCCTACTATCTTTCTCTATCCCTGTTTAGAATTTCCCACCTGGCTAAATCCTGCCTGTTCATCAACCAATAAGAGAAACATATATTCACAGCATACAGAAGGACATCCCCCACCATACCCAGTCCGAACAAAGCACAACTCGAAGTATAAGCCAGTTAAACTGTTTCCTCCCCAAGTTGTTTTAGTTCTGTGTAATCCTAGCAGTGGGGAAACTGAGGTAGGAGGACTGCCAGTCTGAGTCCAGCCTGGACTGATAATGAGATTCCATCTGAAAAAGGAAGGGAAATGGGGGAGGGGAGGGGAGATGAGAAGAAATGAGGGGAAGTGGGGAAGGAGAAGGGGAGGGGAAGGAAGAGAAGGGGAGGGGAGAGGAGAGGGGAGGGGAGGAGAGGAGAGGAGAGGAGAGGAGAGGAGACCTCTGACAGGGTAGGCTAGAGGCCTCAGTGCTGTTTCCTTGGCAGTTCTCCAGGGGCTATTGCTTCACAAGTGTATGTGTTAAAACCGTCTTCTTGCTTTAGAACATTTTGGACATCTGGGAAATGAGGTGCTTGAGGATATGAAGCTAGGACTTGTGCCAGTGTGCACTGATGTCATTAAGACTGGGTGTGGTGGTGCAAGCCTTTAATCACAGCAGTTGGGAGGCAGAGGTAGGCAGATCTCTTTGAGTTCCAGGCCAGACTGATCTATATATGGAGTTCAAAAGACAACACCGGCTAGCATGCATGGTTGCTCAGGCCTGTAATCCTAGCACCCAGGAGAGGGATTGCCATGAATCTGAAACCAAAGTGGACTACATAACCACATTTAGAGCAAGACCCTATTAAAAACAAAAGACACAGGATTAAGAAACAAGAAACTACCATCCGTTGTCTCCAAATATATAGACCTCATTGGCAAAGATACATGAAGAAGCTGAGTGTTAAAGGGTGGCAGTAAGTAAATTTCCATTTGCTAAGTAAATGGAAACCTAGAGCTACCTTGTGTTGTAGGTTTACAAGTAGCTACCTTTATTCTTTTAATGGATAGAATAAACTTCATGCCAAAATTAATTCAAAGAGACAAAGAAGGCACAAAATATTAATAAAGGGAAAAATTTACTTCTTTGCTGGATATAGAATAATTCTGAGTATATAGGCACTGAACATTGACAGCCCTAGGTTCATAAACACAGCCAGACATAAAAGACAGATAGGTCCTGATATATATAATAGTAGGGACTTCAGTACACCTTTATCTAGTCATAGATAGACCATCGAAACTCAAACCTGACTAAGAAACGTTAACATTATTTGACATATTAGGTCAAATAGACTTAATAGGTGCTTACAGAATAAACCATCAAACAGAAGCAGAATGCATATTCTTCAGGAACTTTCTCTAAAACAATCACATTTTAAGATATAAAGTCAATAGTAAAACATAAAAAAATCAGAATAATTTCTTGTATCTTGTTTGATTAAAGTGGAATTAAACCAGAAAGCAACGACGACGATAGGAAATACAGAAAATAGACAAATACGTGGAGACTTAACAAACCACTTTGGAACTGGAGAAATCAGAGGAGAAATTTAAAAATTTCTACAAATGAATGAAAATGACAAGCACAACTTATCAGGGCATGTGGGCAACATCCAGAGCAGTTCTAAGAAGAAGGTTTATAGCTGTGAGAACTTCTATTAAAAAGTAGAGGTAGGCTGGGAAGGCGGTTTAGCAGACAAAGTGCTCCACTCTGGTTAGAATCCCTAGAATCTACATAAAGCCAGATGGGCATGGTGGCAGCCTGTAATCCTAATCCCCAGGAGGCAGAGGATGACCAGAGTGAGTTGGCTAGCTGCACTATCT
Organism: Cricetulus griseus; assembly: GCF_003668045.3. Lineage (NCBI taxonomy): Eukaryota > Metazoa > Chordata > Mammalia > Rodentia > Cricetidae > Cricetulus > Cricetulus griseus. The sequence continues at coordinate 185,430,781 of NC_048595.1, read as the reverse complement.
GGGACTGGAGAGCTCCCTCGACTCTGACACAGAAAATAAAGTGGGGGAGTGTTTCAAGAAGACTTCATACAGCAATTCAACTTCAGTTTTCCATATACATGTGTGTGCACTTATGCACATACATATATGTACTGCACACTTTTGAATGTGTACTAATATCACACACATACATGCAAAAAAAGAGAGATCTCACATAAATAACTTAATGATGTCTTGGAAGAACAAGAATGAGCCACAACCCAAAGTAGCAGATAGAACAAAATTATAAGGAGCCAAGTAGAAATTAAAGGATGGACACTAAAAGAACAATACAAAACAAAGGAAACAAAGAGAGCTAGCTTTGGGGGGGGGGGACAAGATTGTCAAACCCTTGCCCAAATGAATCAAAAGAAAGAGAAGGCTCAAATGAATAAAAATAGAAAAGGGGGGAAGAGGGCGCACAACAGATACCAACCAACAAACTCGAGAGGGTCATTAGGAAGTACTTTGAAAACTTACAGTCTAAAAATGTGGGCAATGTAGAAATAATGAGTACATTCCTAGACACATTATAACCTACCAAAATTCAAGCAAGAGGACACATGTTAAATAGATCTACAACATGAAGTGTGGTTGAAGCAGTCAGTTGAATGAGTTGGAAAGAGGAGGAAGAAAAGCAACTAAGACAAACTATCTACCTCATTCATTCCACACATGAAAGACCTCTATAATGCCAACATGTCTGGCCAAGCAAGGGAATCAAGAGCTCAAGATGATTATTAACTACATACTGTCCAGGCTAACCTTGGTCACAAAAGACTCTGCCTCCCACCTCACCCAAAACAAACAAACAAAAAACCAAACATGTATTCTGTCATTATCCTGAGACCCAAACCAGGTGAGAACAAAAGAGGAAAAAAATATAGATCATTATCCCTGATGGACAAAAAAAATTCATAAAATACCTGCAAACTGAATTAACCACAATATATTTTTAAAAAAAGTATGCACCACAATCATGTTGATTTAATCTGGGAGATGAGAATGCTTCTGTTTATGTCAGTAGTTTTATTAGACTCAGAGACAAATAACTTGGTCATTCCAATAGATACAGAAAAGGCCTTGGATGTCCCTTTATGGTGAAAGCCCTGAATAAATAATGACCAGACACACCTCAACACAGTGAAGGCTACAGTCATAAACCTACAGCCAACCTCCTAATAACTGGTGGAAAACTGAATGCATTTCCTCAAAGAACAGGAAGGAGACAAGGGTGCCCTCTTTATATTTACATTCAATAAAGTGCCTGAGTATTAGCTATAGAATTAAGGCAAAAGAAAAAATGGAGAGGGGAGATACTGATTATTTCTCTTGATAAATGAAAATATCCTATGTGTGTGTATGGGGTGGAGGGAAAAGGCAAGAGGATTTTGAGTTTGACACCAGCCTGGGCTACCTAATGAGATCCTGTTTTAAAAAACAAACAGCCTAACTACAAAAACAAACAAAACCCCCAAACTGTAAGATATCAATACAATAACGATCCAGAAACACTGCTGACTTTCTTCTATAAGTTCCACTGCAAATAGGTGCACATGACACTTCCTCACTGGGACATGACACAAAGCTTAAACACAAGGCTTGCTCTATTCCACTCGTTTTGAATAAGTAAGTAGATTATATAGAATCTTCCAGAGAAATGCACCATATATAGTATGACAGAAAAGTGTCCTATTTTGGTTTCTATTGCTGTGCTAAAACACTATGATCAAAAGCAACTTGGAGAGGAAATGGTTAATTTCAGCTTATTGTTGTAATCAATCCATCATGCACCTGGCAGGAACTCAGGTGCAGGAACTGAAGCAGAGACCATGACAGTGGAAGCTCTCACCTTGAGCTCTTGATTCCCTTGCTTACTGCCTTGCTCTCCTGTGGCTTGCCAGTTTGCTTCCTTATACCACCCAGGACCACCTACTTGCCCAGGGGTGGCACTGTCCACAGTGCTATCAGTTAGCAATCAAAGAAATGCCCCACCAATTTCTCTACAGGCAATCTGATGGATGCATTTAATCAGTTGAGTTACTCTTCACCTTTGATTCTAGTGCATGTCAAGTCAACAAAAAGCTAAGGAGGACAGGGGGTATAATGCTTTTATTTATTTGCTGTGTGGGGAGGTAGGGGTTGGACGTCAGAGGACAATCAGTGGCAGGTAGTTCTCTCTTGCCACTATGTGGGTTCCAGGGATTGAATTTGGGAAGTCATCAGGCTTGGCAGCAAGCACCTTAACCCTCTGAACCATCTCACTGGCTCCAACACTCCTCCTCCCACCCTACCCCCCTTGACAAGGTCTCACTGTGTAACCCTGTATGTCCTAGACCTCAAACATATCTGCTTGCCTTAGCCTCCCTAGTTCTGGAATTTAAAGCCCAGGGCCACCAGAACCCACACTAACGCATTTTGTTTTTTTAAAAGGCAATTGCACTCTTGATTAGATTCTCTCTGAAATTTACCTGGAAAAGGGTCGAGAAATCACACAATACAATGTGATACTTGCCAGGGGCTAAGGCAATCTGCAAACTAGACTTCAAGATTGTTGAATTGTATCAGGAAGTGAAGGTGGCTACATCTTGGGGGCTATAGCTGCTGGGTCAGGAGAATGCCTCTTCAGATCTAGCTCTGGAGAAGGACTTTCCAAAGTCTACAGCAGGCAATTTTTAAAGCAAGAAGCCAGACCACTGCCAGGAGGTGGTGATACGTATCTCTAATCCCAGTACACAGAGGCAGGCGGATCTCCTGAGTTCGAGGGCAGACTAGTCTACAAAGCCAGAGGCAGCCAGAGCTATTACACAGAAAACCCTATCTGGAAAATAAACAAACAAAAACAAAAAAACAAAAAAAGAAAAGGAGGAAGAAAAGGAGGAGGAAGCCAGACCACTTTCTCTGTGATTTAGGGTTTCTCTTCCTTCCTTCCTTCCTTTCTCTCTCTCTCTCTCTCTCTCTCTCTCTCTCTCTCTCTCTCTCTCTCTCTCTCTCTTTCTTTCTTTCTTTCTTTCTTGTTTGTTTTTTTCGAGACAGGGTTTCTCTGTTTTATTTTGGAGCCTGTCCTGGAACTTGCTGGGATTAAAGGTGTGAGCCACCAATGCCCGGCATGGTTCATTTTCATCTGTTGAATTTAAGATGAAAAGTCCTCTGTCCTCAAGGGCACAGTGAGTTGAATGCAACTGTTTACTTACTGTAAACTCAGGACGCCTCTAACTGGTCAGTGTTGCTTTTGACAACCCACCAGAGGTGTGTCATCTGAGCGCCCCAGAGTTTCTTCCAAATTCTATTTTGCACTAACCTAAGGAAGAAACTCAGTTTCTTTGAGTAGTTTAATAATCCAGTTTTCCCGAACTATCAGTTGCGGCTGAGGGACAGGCACTGTCTGGTCTACGCTTTTAAGCAATCACCTCTTCTATCTTGTCCACTTACTGTTCCTTAGAGGTAGGCAGTGAATGTCTTGGAACTAGAGCCAGCACTAGTCACTTTGAAGCTATGCGGTCCCATCCCCAGGCTTAGCTGAATGGGGTGCAGCAGCAGCAGCTGAGTCCTAGTGAAAGTGTCACGGCTTGCCTCTGTCAGCACGAAAGCCGAAGCAAGCCGCAGAATCTGGAAGCGCCACCATTTTCCGTCCTCCGCTGGCTCCCACTCTCGGGTGGGCGCCCTGCACACCCCGAGCCCGCAGGGCAGGAGAGACCCGGCTGGCGCCCCGCGTGGCCGCGCACACCCGCCGGTGCAGACTCCGGTCCTCAAGCCCCGCCTCCCGGGCCCAGCTGATCCGCGCCGCCCTGCAGGCCCCACGCCTCGGCCCCGCCGAGTCCCACGCCGTCCGCTCCCGTCGCCCCCGCGCCACCAATCCCGGTCCCGGCCGTGCACCTCCGGCCGCGCGCACTGAGAGGGCAGCGGGAGGCGGGGCGGCCTGCACGGTGCGGCGGAGCCGAGAGTGGCGCGGCCCCGCCGCGGCCATGGAGGTCTACATCCCGTCCTTTCGCCACGAGGACAGCGATCTGGAGCGCGGCTACACGGTAGGCCGTCCCCGCGGGTCCCCCCTCTCCCCGTGGTACCCCTCACCCCGCCATCGCGGTCGTCATGGAGACCGGTGTCCCTCCCCAGCACCCCCCCTCCGGGCTCCATCCCTTCCCCCCCTCCGCGGCCTGGGGGCCTCGGGAGCTTCGGGAGCGGCCCGGCTGCCCTCTGCTTGCTGTGTTGCAGGTTCTTCATGGCTTGCAAGTTCTGTAAGGTTCGTTCAGATGGAAAATGTGTCACCAAAGGGGGAAAAAAAAGAAAAAAACAAAAACAAAAACAAAAACAAAAAACCCTTTTGGCTGTTCATTAGCCAGAGTAACACATAGATTGATTTTTAGATTTTTTTTTTTTAGATGGTTTTTAGAGTTTGCTTCTTTTTAGTTCTGCAGTGGCATGAAACGGCAAAATCAGGTGCTTTACCTTAGCGCATGTCCTGTACTTAGAGTAGAGTCGCCCAGAAATTTGAGACCAGTGACTTGCTCTGAGTAGTAGCAACTGCTGAGACCAGCCCTGGACCCTTACAGTAACAAGTTAAATGAGTTAAGTGTTGGTTGATTTCCTAGTAAATTTAAGTGCCTTCAGTTAGCCATCGCAAGTGGGAGAAACGCATCAGATTGGTTAGAACTTGCAAGAGTTTTTTGTTTGTTTGTTTTTGTTTTTCTCGTTTTTTTGCAGTTATTGGAGAGCAGAATAGAAAGATCATTCCAGACTGACAAAACTTAGTTTCTTTTTTGTTGACTAGCAGCTGTATTTTCTGTCATTGTTCAGAGTTTCTTGTGAAATACCAAACAATAGTTGCGATGCACTCTGCTGCTTGTCCAGGTGAGATGCTGAATAAGGCCTTTGCTGTGGGTTAGAGTAGTCAGTCTGTAACAGATAAAAGTGTGTCTTGCTGTTTCCTAGTTTAAGGATTAAGAATAGGTGTGCTACACAATGTTCTTTCTCTTCAGGATCTGAAGGGATGTTTAGGTTTGGAAGAAGACTGCAGAGAGCAGCCTGGATGGATTGCCATCTTATTCACTTACTAACCATGGCATTCTGGCACAGCATTTTGGTTTTTTTTGTTTGTTTGTTTGTTTATTTATTTGTTTGTTTGTTTTCAAAGACAGAGTTTCTCTGTGTAACAGCCCTGGCTGTCCTGAAACTCACTCTGTAGACCAGACTGGCCTTGGACTCACAGAGTCCACCTCCACCTGCCTCTGCTTTGAGTGCTGGGACTAAAGCCTTGCACCACCGCTGCCTGTCCTGGCACAGCATTTTAACCCTTCTTCCTTCCTCTAACTATTGTTGGTGTCTTGTGACAGCCCTTCTAAACCCTGAGTTTTCAAAGTGAAAACTCAATCTGTCTCTGGAAAGATGCAGAAGTGTGAAATGACTAAATTTCACTAAAGTGAAAATGACTAAAGAGCTAGCCATGGTCAGGAACTGGAGAGAGAAAGCTGCTGCTCAGAGTAACCTTGTCTTCTGTAAATCCTCCCAGGCACATAACACACGGTTAAGTATTGAGTCTTCCTTTAAAGAAAAGATTGTAGGTCTTCCTTTAAAGAAAAGCAAACTCATCTAGCATCCACAAGGCTACAGGTTCTGTCCCCAGCATGGCAATCACCAAATACCTGCAAGGACATCCTGGAACCTGAGCTCATTCCATGGAGCAGAAACTTTGGCTGCATTTATCCTTCCAGAAATCCCACCTCTCCTGTTAGCAGCAGCACCTTGCTTTGGGAGGCATTCTTTTGGAGTTTAAAGGTAAAATGATGTTTTGTTAAGGCCATTGGGCTTCAGATAGCCCAAGCTAAAGGTTAATTACCAGCAGAAATAATCGTCTTCGAATAGATGGCAATTCAGCTTCATTGCCCAATACTGAAATTGTTTGCCTTCTTTAAGTACTATTAGTTAAAGATTTCATTACATGCATTTGTGTGTGTGTGCGTGTGTGTGTGTGTGTGTGTGTGTGTGTGTGTGGTATGTGCGCAGTGTTGTGTATGTGTGTGTGTATGTGTGCTTACATGCAAGCACACACTCTTGCTTGAATATGTATGTGTGTTGTATGTACCACAGTTTACATGTGGAAGTCGGAGGATAATTCTTGGATTCAGTTCTCTCCTTCCAGCAAGTGGATTCCTGGAATTGATCTCATGTCTCAGGCTTACCTGAAAATGCCTTTGTCTTCTGCACTTTCCTTCTGGCCCTGTTTGTTTGAGATAGAGTCTCCATGTGTGACCTAGGCTGGCCTCAAAGTCAAAGCAATCTCAGCTTCTTTGGTGCTGGGTTTACAGGTGTGTGCTACCATATCTAGCCTGATTTTCTTTCATTAGAGAATCTGACTTTCCTTCCTGAAGTATATTACTTAGTGATTATGATTGTATTTTACTAGTAAGAGAACATGACATACAATTCTAACTACATCAGCGATAGAGAGTTTAAGTAGAAAGGATGAAAAATGCTCTGGAGATACAGATATGGCCAATCTAACTACAACTCTCATTCCAAGAGGAATGGAGAGTGTATTTTGTGCCAAACACGAGTGACCATGCCCTGGCACACATGGATTCACATTGCCCAAATGGCATTCTCCACCTTGGAAGTGATTATAGGAGCTTTTATAGTTATAGGACAAACTATAGTCATAAATCAAAGCATTTTCCAAATACATTTGCTCAAGCAGTCACAGACAGCAGTGGGAGAATCCCTGCTGTAGGTCTCCGATGTTATGTGATGGTGTTCTTAGCTTTAGGGTTAATGAAAGGTAGTGATCTGCTGAGAATACATGGCCAAGTTTTTACCTACCTGTTAAAAGGATGCTAGGTCAATCACAAAGGTGTCAATAATCGGCTATTCAGGAAACTTAAAATAATTCACGGTAGTTTTATCTCTGGATCAGCAGCCTTCCAACTCTTCACAGCCTCAAAGTTCTAGACAATCCAAGAACCATTGTGTAGATGTGGCTTAGAGAACTTCGCTTCCAGCTCATATGTAGAGCACTTGCTGAGGATGCTGGAGGTCCTAGAATCTCAAGAAAACAAAAAACGAAAACAAGGTTGGACAAAGCTGTGCTTGACAGTCCTGTGCCTAGTGAGGGGTGTGTGTGTGTGGGGGGGTGTCTGTCAGATAGTCTTTAGCTATGCTGTAAACATGAGTATGATGCACATTTGGAGATACCATGTTGCCAATTAAACTGACTTTGGGAGAGTCCTTTTGGGTTAAACTTAGCAGTTTAAAAATTTCACTTACAGTGATAGTTTGTGCACTCTTTAAGAGTATACTTTTAAAAAGCATAGCTTAGTTAGATTGCCAGACATACTGTTAAGGTAGTTTTCTTTCTCTCTGCAAGTTCGTGAAGCAGCTGATGTTTTTGTTCCTTCCAGAAGACATCTATTATAATTGCACAGCCATGATTCACTCAGCAAACATTAACCAAGTGCCCTGTGCACTCTATGTCTCTGTTCTGGGAGGAGAGCTGGGAGTGGTGTTTCAACTGAAAGAAAGAACAGTTTATGGAATGCAAAAAATAAATTAATAAAAAGCTAAAAAAGCAAAAAAAAGAGGATAGTTTAAAATCTGATAGTTTCTAAGATAGGAAGCTGGTAAAACTGAATGCACTTGAGAGTGCAAAAATACCTTTAACCCATAGTGATTATGTTTTTAATTAAATAAATAACTACTACAAATTTGAATAATCCCCCTGGTAAGGAGGTAAAAGCAGAGGCAGTTTCTCTTCCTCTTGGTTGAGAGTTCAAGGATCAGAGGTCAAGTATGGGACTAGGTTCTTAGAAAACATGGCTTAGAGTGGCTGGGCGGTGGTGGCACACGCCTTTAGTCCCAGCACTCGGGAGGCAGAGGCAGGGAGACCAACCTGGTCTAGAAGAGCTAGTTCCAGGACACGCTCCAAAGTCACAGAGCAAAAAACAGAAAACATGGCTTAGAGTGGTGCACACTGGTAACCTCAGCACTTAGGGTTGGAGGCAGGAGAACCTGGAGTAGCTATACAGTGAGTTGGAAGTCAACCTGTCTATTTGAGACAGGCATTTACTTTGGGCCTAACTTATGTTGAGAGTGGAATTAAAGGCAGGAAGGTGATGTTCTTGACCTTTAGGGGGTGTCTCTGAGTCTAGAGTCAGGCTTGGGCTACCAGGGAAGTGTTGGGTTCCAGGCTGTCTGGTGGAGCCCCTATGTGGGTCACTTCTGCTGTGGCTGTGGTGGGGGAGGGGTTTAGGAATGCTGACTTTGAAATCTGATTAGCGTTTTTTTTGCTAGCATGTGAATTTTGAAAAGAGGAAATTCATGACAAAAATCTTAGAGAACTGGCATTTCAGACTCCAGATACATTAAGTAAATAAACTGGGGGGTGGGGGGAGCGAAGGGGAGAGACCTCCCAGTCAGTTTGATCTCCTGAGAAGCAGGCCAGGCTGTTGTAAGGAAACAACAGATAAACAGATAAACTCAAATGTTATTTCCCAGAGGCCAGGTTTCCTCTGATTCCCTTGTCTCTGAGCCATGACTTTGTAGGCAGTGAACTAAATCCTTGGGGCTTGAATCAGTGTCTGTGTCCAGGTACAGGTCTGCCAAGTGGTCGGGACCCAGCTCGCTCAAAAGCCTGATGAGTTAGGAGTTCAGACCTGTTAAGAAAGGCAGTGACCCAAGGCCTGAACAGCCTGGAGGATTAGGTGGGGTCATGAGACTGGAATTTCAAGTCAGTAGCAGGGATTGTCTAAAGAGATTGGAAGGAGTCACTGCTGAGAGCTGTAATAAAAACGGGTGAACTTTGAGTTCCAGGGAGGGAGCTCTTTAGGGAAGGAAGTAACATGATTAGCTTTGCATTTAGACATCCTCTATCAGTTCCTTTGGGCTGCTTTGACTAGAATTCCGGTAGACTGGCTACTTTATAAATAACGGAAACTCATCTTCTATCACTTTTGAAACTGGAATGTCCAAGAAGGAGGTGCTGGCAGTGTCATCATCTGGTGATGACCTTCCTGACTGGTAGATGGTACCTGCCTGCCTTCTCATGGGGAAGGGGTGGAGTGCTCCCTTGTCCCCAGGTTATGTTACTAATTCCATTTGTGAGGCCTCACCTGAATGACCTATCTCCCAAAGGCCCTGCCTCCTAATACCATTACTGTGAAATTAGGATTTACTTTTTAGTCCTTGTGACAATGTCTTGTTCAGCCCAGGCTGGCTTTCAATTACATTATATATAGCTAAGGGAAATCTTGAATTCTGGATCTTCTACCTCCACTTCCTATGTGTTGGAGTTACAGGCTTGAACCACCACAGCCACTTTGGGGTTAGGCCTCCATGTAGGGGTTTGGGGAATAATCAGAGAGACCTGTGACAGGATGGGAGTGTAGTTCAGGGATAGAATGGGTGTGCTTTGCTTGGAGCTCTGTGTGTGATCCCAGCAACAAACGAATAAAGCCTGAAGACAGACAGACAGACAGACAGACAGACAGACACACACACACACACACACACACACACACACACAATGGTGTGGAGATTGGTTGATAGCCAGGATGGGAAGGTTGAAAGCCTGAACTAAGGCTTTGAATATGAAAAGGACGTGCTGAAGACAGGAATTTCAGGTACAAGGCAGTAGAGTGACCATATGAGGACAGAAATGGAGACAGGAGGATTTCACTGGGGGGGTGGACTTTTGGGGTTTGGTGCTAGGTGACATTGTTTGATTTTGTGTTTAGAGCAAGCAGGGATCTGGGCTGGACATGGCTGGTGGGTATCCTTCACCAAAGGTGGAAAGGCACTGAGCCAGGAAAGAGGGAGAGCTGGTGGGGCTCTCAGAATGCAGGCAAGCAAAGCAGTCCCAGGATAGCATGCAGTGGGTCCAGCCTAGATGACAAAGGTTAGGGTGCTTTATAAGGAGCAAAGTGCCAGGAGCTACCTGGTGCTCTTTTGAGATAGGAAGATCAGTCGGAGGGACCTGAGGATTGTCAGGTCTTAGATGCCAGCGAAGGTGAGCGTTTTCAATTTTAAAATCTATGGTTGGAACAAAAGTCCAAACAAACTAGCATCACCAGTTAGGTAACTACACAAAATTTGATGTCTTCCATTTCCATTCTCAGTCATGTAAAAATAAAAACACTGACTAAAGGTTTTTTTTTTCTTTTTTTTTCTTTTTTCTTTCTTTCTTTTCTTTCTTTCTTTCTTTTTTTTTTTTTTTTTTTTTTTTTTTTTTTTTTTTTTTTTTTTTTGAGACAGGGTGTTCTTTGTGTAGCCCTGGCTGTCCTGGACCTTGCTCTGTAGACCAGGCTGGCCTCAAACTCCACGGAGACCTGCCTGCCTCTGCCTCCCGAGTGCTGGAATTAAATGCCTGTGCTACCACTGCCTGGCAGCTGTGACCCTTAAATATAGTTCCTCATGTTGTGGTGACACCATAACCATATTTTGGTTGCTACTTCATAACTATCATTTTGCTGTTGTTATGAATTATAATGTAAATATCTGGTAGGCAGGGTAGTTTTAAGCGACCCCAGTGAAAGGGGCAAGTTGAGAACCACTGCTCTAGGAAGAATCTATAGTGTGGCAGTACTGATGGTCCAAACCTCTGAAGTCTAAAAGAAATCTCCAAAGATCAAAAACTTGAAAATACAGCTCTGGAAAAAAGTAATTTAAAAATCTTTTCAAAGACATTTATTGCCTTTTAATTTTTATTTTTGCCTTGGGCATGCAGGTAATCCATCTGTCTCTGTGCCATATCCCCAGCCTTGTTTATGTTTTTAAAAGAGAATTCATTTGAGAAATAGAGAAGCGATTCAACACATCACAGGCCACTTTACATAATAAGATAGGCAGGGAAGCACTCACACTGCCGGATACAGGGGCCAGCTCCTTAGGAGTGTGAGGCTGGAAGATTGTGAGTTGGAGCCCAGACTGGCAGCATAGTGAGACCTTGTCTAAAAGCAAAAACAGCAAAGTGCTTAGATATAGTAACTGTGTTTGCACAGGTGTATAGTCGATAATAGATGAGCCATATTCATAAATCGGGACTCTAGGGAGAAATGCATAATTGTGCACTGAGTTCATTTGCCTTTGTTGGTGGTGTTGCTGGGACTTGATCTTGGGACCTCTTGCATGCTAGGCAAGGGTAGGTAGATGTTCTACCACTAGACTACAGTCCCTATCCGATTTTGCTTGTTTGTAATTACATTTTTACTTATGTATGTGTATGTATGTTTATGTGTCAGGGTATGCATGTGGAGATCAGATTCTCACCACTGTATGCTTCCTGGAGATCCAAATCAGACTGTTGAGCTTGGCAGCAAGTACTTCTCACTGCTGTTACCTTGCCACCTTTTTTTTTTCCTGAGACAGGGTTTCGCATCTGTAGCCTACCTAGTTTGTCTTGGAACTCACCATATTGTCTGGACCTGAACCTCATGCTCTTCTTAATCTCTCAGCCTCCCATGTGCTGGGATCATGGGCAAGAGCTACCTCAACCAGCAATACCCATCTTTTTGACTGTGAATATCTGAAATATCGGGACAAACAATCTAAGTCTTTTGGCAGAGTTGATAAGTAACCAAGATGGGTCTGGATGGTGGCATGGCTTTTATAATCCCAGGACTCAGGAGGCTCAAACACATGTTGACTTTGAGTGCCAGCCTAGCCTGGGCTACATAGCAAGACCCTGTCTGAAAAAAAAAAAAAATTCAAAAACAAACGGACAACAGAAGCCAAAGAGGGGTTGCCACTGTAGAGTTGTGTTGGTGGTATAATTCTTATTTCATAGACAGAGTTCATTTTTTGCTAATAGCTTAGAAACCTCTAAGAGACAATATTCAGCATTTCCCCCTAGGTGTCTAAGTATTTCCTTCCTTTGATGTGATAGAGTGTGTCACACATGACTGAATGGATGCCAATACTTTCCCAGAATCTGACTTCCTATCTAGAGCAGTGGTTCTCCACCTCTAGGTCACCAGCCTTTGAGGTGTCAAAGGTCATCAGAAAACACACATATTTGTCTTATGATTCATGACTGTAGCAAAATTACAGTTAGGAAGTAGCAATGAAAATGGTTTTATGTTTGGGGGTCCCCACAACATGAGGAATTCTATTAAGGGGTTGCAGCGTTAGGAAGGTTGAGAACCATTTGTTCCATTGGGAACTGTAGTTTGGGATTTTCTGCCTTTAGAATTTTAACGTTGGGGATGAAACCTTCTAGGGTTGTGGTCTTCAGGATTTTTCTCTCCTCCTTTTCTCCCTCCCTCCCTCTCTCTCTCCCTCCCTCCCTCCTTTCCTCCCTTACTTCCTTCCTCCCCCCCCTTTTTTTTTATTTGTTTTGAGATAGAATTTCTCTCTGTAGCTCTTGCTGTCCTGGAACTTTCTCTGTAAACCAGGCTGGCCTCAGACTCAAAGAACCACTTATCTCTGCTTCCTGAGTGCTGGGTTTAAAGGCATGCATCACTGCCACCAACCAGTGGTCTTCAAGACTTTCAACTGCAGGGACCTTGCTCTCCCTATTTGAGACCATGAGGTAAAGGCTTGTCTTGGGTTACCGACTGGTGGTGTACATACAACTTTTTCTTCATGCCCAGAATTAATGTGCATACTGAGCATATGCAACACTAGAGGAGCCGAGTTAGGTTCCTGAAATGGTGGAGGGAAATGATTACAAAAGGGGGGAGGGGCAGCAAAGAGAAAGGTACTTGAGTTCACCCAAAGTGCTGGGTCTTTTTTTCTATGAGTCTGTGGCTTACTGTAAAGTAAAGAGAGAAAGATCTAGACTGTAGAAAGAAAAAGACTGAGGTGGGGATGTAACTTGTAGAGTGCTTGTCTAGTGTACACAATCGCTGAGTTGAGTCACCAACTCCTTTTACCCAGTAATCAGGAGGTAGAGGCTGGAGGATCAGGAGTTCAAGGTCACACTCAGCTACACAGATATTTTAGTCCACCTGGGCTACATGATTTATAGTGTGTCTCCAGAGAATTTACCTTTCAATTAATTGTGATTTCTACCTTATCATTACCACCGTTTGATATACACTTCAAGAATGAGACTGAGGTTGAATGAGGGAGCCTGGCCTTGCCTTTTTCCTGAGTAGTTTCTTGTGACAAAAATTGTAGGCTTTGTATACAATACCCAGAGATGAAGCACATACTTCCTTATAATAAAGGGACGTTTGCCTCAGAAGCCCTGGGCAAAAAAAAATGACCTTTCAGATCTCATTATTAGTCCCCAGTCAGTCTGCTGATAAGGGACTCCTGTGTGTGCCTGGTGGAGGCCAGGGTTCCCTGACACTTTAGGAACCAAAGGTTAGCTATTTGGAGTGAAAAGTTGGGAGTCTCTGGGACTGGGAGAAGAGCCAGTCTGTGCCTGTCACCCAGCACTTAGGCATGACTTAGGACAAGTGCAGGAGGACACACTGAGACCACATTGTCCTTAGAAGTGTCAGTCATGCATCCTTTGCCCATAGATGAAGCCTTTGTAAACAGTACAGTGCTGGCACGGTGCCTCATTCACGCTGAGTGTAGCAGAAGCACACATTAAATATTTATTGAATGGTGAACTCAGGCGTGTGTGAGATGTGATCCCTACCCTTGAAGACAAAAATGCAGTTTAAAAGTTCTTGAACATCAGCAAACTTAGAATGATTGCTGCATTGTCAAAGTAAGGCTCTTGGTGTAGCTCAGTGGTAAAATGCCAACGTTGTGTCTGATCCCTCGAATAGTGAAACAAATAAATGATCAAAATTTTAATATGCATGATCCCTCTCACACAAATAACAACAAAAGCAACTCTCAAAATTAGTACAAGAGGATTGAGCTCTGTAAATACATTATTTAGAAATTTGTGGATACAAGCTCATTTTCATGGTGCTAGAAATAGATTTTAACCTTGTAAGTGCTTTAGCAAGTACTTTGAAGGTGTGGCAGCCTGAATAGCTGAGGTTTTCTATTACCGATGAAGACAAACATTGAGTAAGTTCTTGAAGGCTGAGTTCTAGAAACCAGCCCCACCCCAGGTTCAGTCTACCTAGGCAAGTGCTTAGGAACTCCATGGAATTAGAAACAGGAACCACAGCAACATACTCTAATTTTCTATAGTGTCTGACCTAGTTATCGTTGACTACAGATTTCACACAGCCCAGAGTCACCTTTAGAAATAGTCTCAATCAAGCAGTTGTCTTTATCAGGTTGGTTGGTGTGTCTCTAAGGGATTGTCTTGATACAGAAGTGCTCATATTGGGCTAGCTGGACTCAAGAGATGGCTCAGCAGTTATAGCATGTACCACTCCTGCAAAGGACTGGAGTCCAATTCCGAGCACTATGTCAGGTGGCACACAACTGCCTGTAAGTATACACACACACACACACACACACACACACACACACACACACACACACTAAATAATACAAAATAAATCTAAAAATAAAAGAATGTATTCTCTGTCTGTATCTCTCTCTCTCTCTCTCTCTCTCTCTCTCTCTCTGTGTGTGTGTGTGTGTGTGTGTGTGTAGAGGTGTCCATGGAGGCTAGAATAAGGTGTTAAATCCCCTGCCTAGCATGGGTACTGGAAAGTAAACTCTAGTCCTTTGGAAGTGCAGAAAACACTCAAGTGTTTAAGCTATCTGCCCAGTCTCCTAAAAATAATAAAGTAAATCTTAAAGGTAAAAAGAAAATTAGGTAAGTATGAGACAGTGAGCAAGCCAACCAGCAGTGTCCCCCCATGGCTTCTGCTTCAAGATCCTGTTTAGGGTCTTGCTGACTCCCTCAGCGATGGACTGTGTGACCTTGGAGTGTAAGATGAAATAAAACTCCCCTACCCCAAGTTGCTTTTAATGAGAGTGTTTTATCATAACAACAGATATCAAGCTAGAACACTACCTCAGGATTTTCAAAACCAGTTCACCATGTAGGCTGGCCTGGAACTTGCTGTGTAGATGAACACCTGAGTGGTGAAATCACAGATGAAGACCACATCTGATTTTATTTGGTACTAGGGATTAAACCTAAGGCTTTATGTGTGCTAGGCAAGCACCCTACCAGCAGAGCTACTACATCCTCAGCACCAAACAACACATCTTAAATAATTCCTTCTTTGCTCATAACAACTAAACACTCTTTCATTTTATGTTGTTGATGTAGAGATCACTTATGAATCTAAACATTCATTTATTTACACACAGTACTGGGAATCAAATCTAGGGCCTCACATGAGCTAGACAAGAACTCTTTATCTCTGAGGTGTAGCCAGAGTCCACTTTTTACTTTTTACATTTATGGCCGGGCGTTGGTGGTGCACGCCTTTAATCCCAGCACTCAGGAGGCAGAGGCAGAGGCAGGTGGATTTCTGTGAGTTCGAGACCAGCCTGGTCTACAAGAGCTAGTTCCAGGACAGCCTCCAAAGCCACAGAGAAACCCTGTATCAAAAAAAAAAAAAAAAAGGAGATTTTTTTTCATTGTGTGTATTGTGTGTGTGTGTGTGTGTGTGTGTGTGTGTGTGTGTGTATGTATGTATGTATGTATGTATGTATGTATGTATGTCATGTGTATAATGGAGCCAGCAGAGACAAGAAGAGGGTAAGCATACTGGGAATTAGATCCCTGGAGCTGGAGTTACAGACAGTTGTGAGCCACCCATTACCGATGCTGGGAACCAAACTTAGGTCCTCTGCAAGAGTAGCACACACTCTCAGACACTGAGCCATCTCTCCAGCCCTAACTCTCTTACCTATTGAGTTGAGTTTCATTAAGTTACCAAAGCAATATTTTATCTTTTGGTTCTTCAGGTTTAGCCTCCTAGCTAGCTGGGATGATAGGCCCACCACCAGGCCTGGCTCAGGATTTAAAACAACAAACTCCAACTAGCATGATACCCCTCTGCCTTCCCTGGGGCGGGGGTAGGGTGGGGTGGGGATTGGTGGTGAATGCATATAATCTAGTCTTTGAGGGGGTAGAAGCAGGAATACCAGGTTAAAGGCCATCCCAGTCTTCGTGAGAAGTTCTAGGTCAGCCTGGACTATACAAGGAGACTGTCTCAAAAAAATAAAAAACCAAAGCTAAACAAACAAAAAGCGTATTGATTTTGTATTTTTTCCTTGTGTGACGTGTAATGCTGTACTGTCAGTCACAGGGCATCCAGTTTCTGTTTCTGCCTTCCCCCTCTTCCCTTCCTTTCTCATTTAGTCACACTTAAAAATAAAGAAATTACACATGAAAGCTGTCACCAGCACTCCACTGACAGTACACAATCCTGTTTTCTTGGAGAATAGAAGGATTTAACCACAAACACGTGGATTCTTAAAAAGTAGAATGGGAAAGTAATTGTGTTTGTTTTATGACAAAGTTATAGTTTATTCTTCTATTTAGGAAATATACCAACAAGTATCTATATAGTTGTATCCCTACTCCTTTTCTTAGGTAAGCAGTGGTACACGACAAGAAAATCTTTCTACCTGGCTTTTAAAAATTATTGTGTGTCTGTGCCTGGTAGGGGGTGGGGATAGCATGCTTGTTATGGCTTGTATGTCAACTCTTCTGCCATTAAGTGAGTTCCAGGGATGGAACTCAGGTCACCAGGCTTGCAAGGCAAACGCCTTTGCCTAATGAGTCGTTTTGTTGTCCCCAGCTTTGCGTTAACTATAACTCCTTAAGATACTTAGAAGGTAGTGTATATAAGAATTCCCTGATCTTTGTCATAGTTATATTGCCTTCTTTGGCAGACTGCCATCAACAAACTTGTAAAAGGCATTTTATTCCGTTCTGCTGTATTCTGTTTTGAGATAGGTTCTCATGTAGCCCAAGATGGCCTTAACCCCTGATCCTCTGCCTCCGAAGTACAGGGCTTACAGGTGTGTGCTACACACAAGCCTTTTGAAATTCTTGTTAGTATGTCTGTGGATTCCAAATAGTAGGTTACTGGGTCAAAAGTAAATGTGTATGTCATTTTGGTGGCCACTGGAGTTCCAGCAATGCTTGTGCTGACTTTGCAGTCTTGTAGCAGCAGCATGTGAGTGCTCCATCACCAGCCTGCTTGCCAGCCGATTGTGTTGCTACTGTTGCTCTTGGAATTCTACCAGTCTGATGGCTGAAGCTAGACATGGTGACATACTTGTAGTTACAGCACCTGGAAGGTGGTGTTAGGAGACTCAGAAAGCTAAGGTGATCCTAGTGTGAGCTTGATGCCAGCCTGGGTTACATGAGATCCCCACCCCCCACTTTTTGTAAGGCCAATCTGGTAACATGTGCCATCATGTTTTATTGTAATTTATAATGTTCATAATTTCTTTTTTTGTTTGATTTTCAAGACAGGGTTTCTCTCTGTAATAGCCCTGGCTGTCCTGGAACTTTATTTGTAGACCAGGCTGGCCTCGAACTCACAGAGATCCATCCACCTCTCTGCCTCTTATGTGCTGGGTTTAAGGGCATGCACCACCACCGTCCAGTGCTGGTTTGATTTTTGAGACAAATTCTTGCAATGTAGCCCAGGCAGGCCTTGACTCACTATATAGACCAGGCTGGCTTGCCCTCCTGCCTCAGCTACCTGAGTGCTGGTATTAGAGGAATGAGCTACCATACCTGGCTTCAAAAATAAAACAAAGAAATGCTAGATTGAGCAGAGAGCTTCAGGCTTGCTACACAAGTGCTCCACCACTGAGCTGTTCCCACAGCCATTCCCAGGGCTTTGTTATACTATACTCACATTTAATGAGTCACAGGGAATCAAAACTTCCCATTGAAAGAGAAGCGCTTACTTCTTCACTAGCCGCTCAAACTGAAAATAATGTCAGCCTCACACATTTATATGTGGGCTGTAGATCCATAAACAAGGTAAATGGAAATAAAATGCTCTCATGAAAAATGCCTCCTTAGAGTTTGGGCTAGCAGCAAAGGTGGGTATTTTATCTTGTACCTAGAATATTTATCGACAGATTGGACTAGTGGGAAGAATATGTTTCAAAAGCAAGATTCCCACCAGGAAGAGCTCTCTATATCTGAGTGTTGCTTTCATGAAGCTTCCCCAGAGAAAAGAGAAAAAATAAGTCAGACCATTCATGGGCTGGGGAATCCAAATTACTGCCCAAGAATCTCAGGCATCCAGGCCCTGAAGGGGTGCCTCTTGTGTCTGCAGGCATGGCTGCCATGCCCACACACTTCAGCTTTTTGAAGTAACTGTACAGAGACTTCAGAGCTGAGAGGGTGTCATTAAAGTAAAGTGCTGAGCAAGTAAGTGGATTCTTCTAGCCCTAAGGGCCACCTGGGATGTTGTTCTTTTAGGGGTGTTGTTTTAGATAAGTTATGAATATCAGTCACCCTTGAGCTGTGAGCTTGTAAAACCTCTAAGATAGAGGCATTTGAGAAAGTCACTATATTTTCCAAACATTTCTTGATTAACTGCTTTATACTCTAGGGAAACATGAGGGAACTAAAGTATGGATCATCTGGCACCATGCTTGGCCACCCAAAAAAAAAAAAAAAAAAAAAAAAAGGAAAATCATAGACGAAGAAATGTCTAACTTGTATGTATTTCTAAATTATGTTATGTCTATCTCTTTCTATCTGTCCTTCTGCTCACACATCCCCACATCCATCCATCCTCTTGTGATCCTTTGCCTCAGCCTCCTGAATGCTACCATTGCTGGTGTATACCACCACATCCCGTTTTGGGAAACAAATTTAGAAGCTGATTTTCTGTCGCACAGGAGAATGCCATCTCATGGTTAGTGAACGTTCACTTCGGTTTGACTCAGGCACCATCTTTCTACCGCTTCTTTGCATTCCCAATCTGATACATGAATGGCATTTAGGAAAACTCTGAGAAGAGTTTTGTTAGTTTTCATCTATTTTTTACTTACCGGGAAACTTCAGAAGGGAGAATGCTGTCCCAGAAAGCTGAAAAGCTCTCTTAGACCACACATCATTTTCTGCGAAGACTGATTTGGTGTGTTAAAAATATTCGAATGTCCTCTCTAATTACCATTTTCTTTCTGGAGGGCTGGGGAGGATGGTATGTGAAATATGCTAATGTCTCTTTCTGAGATTTGTTGGAAAAGTTGCTTATTCAGCTTTGCATTTTATAGTTGTCTCATAGGCTGCCTCCCCCTAGTTCTTACAGTGCCCAGGAATGTAGAGATTGTTCTAGAGACTATAAGCCTCTTTTCTGCTCTCTCCTCTTACTTTCCCTCAGTAAGGGGATTCCTGTTCTTGACAAGATGACATAATTAGGCAGACTGAGCCTACAGGATGGCTACGTGAGCTGTTTGCTTATTGTGACAAGGTCTTTTTATGTAGCCTAGGCTGACCTCAAACTCATGGTGATCCTCCTGCCTCAGCTCTCCGAGAACTGGGATGACAGGCATGTCACCTGCACACCTGGTTCGTGAGTTATGTTTCACAGTATTGTTCTCATTTTACTGTGGCTGGGGAGGGGCTTTAGGGAGGATGCTGCAGGCAGCATGCTCACTCAGTTAAGGAGCCATGTTAGTCCCCTGGAGAACTGACCCTGACTTAGAAGTGAGGTGAAATGGTGGCAGGTGATTGGATTCTAGATAAAATTTGATGATGTTGAAACCAAAGACCTGCTGGCAGATTGGAGAGAGGTGAGAGTGAAGGGACCAGCTTCCCTTTTGGCAGCCATAACGGTCCAACACGTGCTCTATGACTTTGTTCTAGACACTAGAAAGTCAGATGCCTGCCTCGTGACAAGGAACCAATCAGAAATTAGCTGGTGGCGCTATGCTTTACGACCCTGGGTGTGCTTTCTGGACAAGTACACAGCAATGACATAGAGAGCATAGCAACCACCCTGGGAGGGCCTATGGGCCATAACAACCAGTTGACCAATCAACACAGGGCAAGCCCTCCAAGCCTGGAGGCACACCAATCCTGAGCCTGTGCGTACCCCTAGACACTCCCCTTACGCTGTCCTATAAGATCTCTCGGGAGCCCCTAGGAGCTGTCTTTTGCTATCCATCCGCCATGGCGGGTGTGGGGAAGACCTGAGCTAACATGGGGTTAGCTCGTTAAATTACAATAAAGCCTCGTGCAGTTTGCATCAAGCTCTCGAATCCACCTGGTGATTGGGGTGACTGCGAACGTGGCCTGGGACCCCGGATACTTGAGTTTTTGGGGGTCTAACAAGAGAAGTCAGTAACCAAGGGTTTTTTTAGGCTGAGCAAATGGATGATAGTGGTGATACCGCAAACATCGGAAGCCTCACAATGGCCCACACTCGCCTCCTTCAGTGCTCACTTTGGGAAATGCTTGATTTGAAAGTTTGTCTAAATACTCGGGCACTCTGTTGGCTCATTGGTGCTGATTCATAATCATCTCTGAACCCAACTTTTGTCAACTGGGCACTTATACAGAAATCCTAGAGCTATGGTTAATTCCCCCAAATTAAGACAATAACAACATCCTCAGTCGGCCTGTCCTGATACCACTGTCCTGTGTTCAGCCAGAAGTGCAGGAGCCTCTTTCCCAGAACAGGAGGCCTCCCCTGAAATCTACCCCTCTTGATACTCTGTATCTTCAATACTGTGGTAGAAAACGAACAATTCTTAGTTTGCTATGACAATCAGTATATTTTATTTTACATGGTAAAGGAATTAGAGAAGAAGGTAAGGTATTTGCTTAACATATGTCTAGCAGAGCTTTGGAACAAAAATGAAGGAGATAATTGGCAGTTGCCATCCCCCTTGTGTCTATAGCTGGTCATGTGGGTATAATCGCTGTTGTCTATGCTTCTGCCTTCAGCAAACATCTCAGCTGCCCATGCTTCACCTAGTGTGGTGAGCCAGACTGTCATTTATGAGGAATCTGCGCCATTAATAATCCTGCCCAAATAGGTGTATATTTTTGTTTTCTTAATTACACTTATTTATTGGGGGATGGTGGGGTGCATGTGCCACAAGCCATGTGTGGAGGTCCAAGGATAATTTGTAAGAGTTGGCTCCTCACTTCTACTTTGTGTGTCCTGGCCATCAAACTCAGGTTATCAGACTTGGCAGCAAATGCCTCTACTGCTGAGCCATCTTATGGGCCCAAACTTTATTTTACTATTTGATATTTATTCTAAACTGTCATCAGCAGTGGAGTGTGGGCCAGTGACACAGCTCTGCTGCTGTCCTCATTAGCCTTCAGTGTTCTTTTCTGAGATCTCATTAAGAATAGAGTTTATGAGTCTAGAGGTGGTGGCACACACCTTTAATCCCAGCACTCAGGGGGCAGAGGCAGACAAATCTCTGTGAGTTCCAGGCCAGCCTGGTCTCCAGAGAGAGTTCCAGGACAGCCAGAATTACACAGTGAGACCCTATCTCAAAAAACCAGCCCTGGTCCCCAGGGAATGTAGCTTAAGATGGTTTTCATCACAGGGTAAATAGACAGGTTTAGGCAAAGGCAAGGCACATCCAACTTGACTGTATGCTTCTCCAGAGTTACAATTAAGTGTCTTTACAACAGCCACATATAATGTTGGTGACTTCTAAAGTTCCATCTCAAAGGACAGCTAAGGAACCCAAATAAGATCATAGAGTGTTTTTCGGTGCACATTGGGTAGGATTGCAGCTGATAAAATGTCACTGTCTGCTCATTGCAGATCTTCACTCTAACCCTGTTTTTGTTTTTTGGTTTTTTTTTTTGGTTTTTCGAGACAGGGTTTCTCTGTGTAGCTTTGGAGCCTATCCTGGCACTGCCTCTTTCTGTTTCTTTAGATACTAAACAAAATCCTAAATAGGGTTGCTCTGACACTCTGGGCAATCCCACACAATATACAGCTGCTTACAGACCTCCTTTATGACCCTCAGACAAAGGTGTGACTTTTGCTCTTCCTCGTCTCTCCAGGATTTAAAAATGCCTACCCTATTGTCATTCTCTCACACTAATAAAAGGTCCTTTAGAGCTTCAAAAACAAAACAAGTCATTAGTGTTGGAGAGGAAGTTAGGTTTTGTCTTTGCTGTAAATAAAAGTTTATAATCTTGTTCATGAGATTCCTAGAAAATTTCAGGTTTATATCATGGAAAGGACTAAGGCCATACTCAAGGCTCTAAGGCTCAGGCCTTCAGCATGGTCCCTTGCTATTTTAACATTCTTATTTGAAGTACATATAAAAGGAATATTTTATATAGGTGTCCTCAGCAAATGTTAATTGTTGACTCTTTGCTGATGAAAGCCTTCAGCCTTCAGCCAGACTCTGTAATGAGGGGTTCCTTTCCCTTCCTGTGGCCCCTTGACTAATCCTCCCTCCCTTCTTCCCTCCCTCCCTCCCTCCTTCCCTTCTTCCCTCCCTCCCTCTCTCCCTCCCTCCCTCGATGCAGGATCTTAGATAGCCTGGTCTAGCCTTAAACTGGATTTATAGCTAATAGGTTTTTGTCCCTCCCCCATAAGCTTCTCCACTGATGCAGTAAGCTAGATCAAGCTAAATTAAAATAATGGCTTATTGAGAGCAACTCGTGGGCAGGTCCTCTAGTCCCTGAGAGTGGGGTCATGGGAGTCACACCCACAAACAAAAGCAGGGAGATTTTTTGGATTGTAGGTGTGGGGTGATGATGTGACCACACAAGCTGGGTTTGTGCCCAAGTATGGTCAAAAACTTAATTTTTAGGCAGGGACTTGGGCAGTTGTCAATTTTTAAGCTACAATAGCAGCCAAGAATGCAGAACTGGGGTCGGGGGATCGGGAGCGTCTCTGAACTGGGTGGGCTTTGGAGACAGAAGAGAGAGAGAGAGAGAGAGAGAGAGAGAGAGAGAGAGAGAGAGAGGAGCACAGAGAGAGAGGCAGAGAGAGAGGCAGAGAGAGAGGCAGAGAGAGACAGAGAGAGAGACAGAGAGACAGAGACAGGCAGAGAGAGAGAGAGAGAGACAGACAGACAGAGACACACACACACACAGAGAGAGAGAGGGGGGGGGCAGAGAGAGAGGCAGAGAGAGAGGCAGAGAGAGACAGAGAGAGAGAGACAGAGAGACAGAGACAGGCAGAGAGAGAGAGAGAGACAGACAGACAGACAGACAGACAGACACACACACACACACACACACACACACAGAGAGAGAGAGAGAGAGAGAGAGAGAGAGAAGAACCTGGCCACTTGGACCATGTAGGGACGAGCCAGAGACCCCAACTGAACAATAGCCAAGGATGACCTTCTTTCTCCACCCTCTGTCTACCTTCTCAGGAGTAACCCTCCATGACTAGTTTATGCGATGCTGGGGATCAAATCCAAGGCTTGATGCTTGCTTCATAAGCGCTCTACCAACAATGCCACAGTCACATTTTTCTTTTTTTTTTTTTTTTTTTTTTTTTTTTTGGTTTTTCGAGACAGGGTTTCTCTGTGGCTTTTCGAGGCTGTCCTGGAACTAGCTCTTGTAGACCAGGCTGGTCTCAGAGATCTGCCTGCTTTTGCCTCCCGAGTGCTGGGATTAAAGGTGTGCACCACTACTGCCCGGCCACATTCATATCTTTTAATTTGGATGTGTCTACATAGCTCAGTCTAGCCTCCAATGAACAATCTTCCTGTCTCATACTCCCAAGTATTTAGGACTGTGTATCATCGCACTCAGTTTTGCACCTGAATTTTTGAAACATGATCATAGTGCAGGGACTAAAAAGTTTCAGAAAAAGTCTGTTTTCCTGGTTTTGTTGTTTTCTTTTGTTTTTTCGAAACAGGGTTTCTCTGTGTAGCCCTGACTGGCTTGGAACTCACTTTGTAGACTAGTCTGGCCTTGAACTCAGAAATCCACCTGCTTGGATGCCATGCTAAGCCTTAATGCATGGGAGACAGACTGGGCCCTGCCCCAACCAATTATATCAGACTTTGTTGACTCCTCATGAGAGTTCTTACCTTTGAGGAATGGACTGGGGGTAAGCTTTCGGGGAGGTGAGGAGGGTAGGGATGGGAGGGAGAACTATGGTTGGAATGTAAAATGAAATTTAAACAAATGAATAAATTATATATAAAAAAAGAAAGAAATCCCCCTGCCTCTGAAGTGCTGGGATTAAAGGCGTGAGCCACCACTCCTGGCTATTTTCCCGATTTCTTTTGTTTTTTGTTTTTCAAGACAGGTTTTCTCTGTTTAATAGCTTTGACTGTCTTAGAACTTGCTTCGTAGACCACGCTGCCCTGGAACTCACAAAGATCCACCTGCCTCTGCCTCCCAAGTGCTGGGATTAAAGATGTGCGCCATCTCCGCCTGGCCTATTTTCTTTATTTCTTCACAGTGAACAATTAGATCTCATTGTCAGTAAAAACTGATGACTGCATCCCCCACACTATTGAGCCTGTGCTAATAAATGCAACAGTTGTTCATAATCTGGTGGCAAATGACCTTTAAATGCAACCATTTATGGAAGCTGTCCGTGGGGAACAATTTAACTTCCAAATGATGTTCAGGAGTACTTATCATTTAAATATGCTTCTTCCTGTCAATAAGGAATAACAAACACTGGTTAGATTTCTGATGTTGATTCAGACGATAGGAAATCTGCTGAATAAATTAGAGTATGTTTGATTTATATTGACCCAAAATTTTTTACACTGCTGTGTTCCGGGTCAAGGTGACATGCATTTAAATGCACCGTAGAGCAGTGGTCACAGCTGACTGACAGGAATGCTTACACTGTTTTTAATTAACTTTTAAATATTATTCTTAAATTCTTTCTCAAGTGCCAATTATTAGAAACAGGATTGAACTTAAGTTAGGATGTTAATGGAGAACTTATTTTAAAAGTCAATAATCTTGATCGTTCTCCTAAACATTATGGGAGTATATTATGGCTTTGTTTTAGCTACTGATTTGTATCAGATACTGAATTTCATTATGCCTTTTTCTTTGATTATTTTTAGGACCATTCTATGATAACTTGGACAAAAACCAAAGTAATGGACAGTGCTTTATGGAGCGCCTGTTTTCTTAGCACTCCAAGCTTTATCATTGATGGTATTGTGTATATGACAAGGATAGTCCTTTGCAGGGGAAGGATGTGGAAGGATTTTTCCAGTCATCCATTTATGTTTGGAAGCTTTACTAACCCTTGGTTTGCCCTTTGAGAGAGTTTCTTTACATGGAATCTCATTGTTTTGGAATTTCAGTTTTTCAATTTTGCCCCATAGAAGTGTGTTTGCATAATTCACAGTTGTACAAAAGCTTTTATTCTTTTTAACCTTGGAGATTTTTTTTTTTTAAGCTGAGCATGGTGGTACAAACTCCAACACCAGGTAGGCAGAGGCCAGAGCTCTGTGCTTTTGAAGGCAGCCTGGACTACTTAGCTGAGATCCTGTCACCAAACAAACTCAAAACAAAATAAAAAACAAGCAAATATCTACAGAAATAGAAAGACGAAACAAAGGGGGCTGGAATGATGGCTTAGTAGCTACGAATACTTACTACTTATACAGAGACTCAAGTTTGGTTCCCAGCATTCATGCTGGGCTGCTCATAACTGCCTGTACCTTCAGCTCTAGCAGATCTGAAGCCATCGTCTGTCCTCATGGGCACAGTTACTTACATTAACATATACATAGAGACACACAAATACAAATAAAATAAATTATAAAATCAAGGGACTGGAGACATGGCTCAGGGGTTAAGAGCAATGTGTGCTCTTCCAGAGGACCCGGGTTCTATTCCCAGCACCCACATGGCTGCTCACAATTGTCTGTAACTCAGTTCCAAGGATCCTGCATGGATGTGGAGCAGGCAGGCATGTAAGCTCCCTCAAGTACATCATATAAAAATAAAACAAAAAAAGAATTTAAAATAATCAAAACAAAAACTCTCTGATTTTTAACCAGGCAGTGTGCTGTGGGGCTTGTGACAAGTAGGCTGACCTGGGCCTTGTCTCTTGAGGAGTTATATGCTCTCAGAAGGCAGCAGAGTCCAAACCCTTCATTATACCCACCAGAGCCAAACAGGCTGCCTGCAGTTCTTGAAAGTAGCAGTCCTGTCACTGCCAGGTTAGTGACAGTCACACTGTGGTTCTTTAATCTGTGGTGTTGCGCCCACATTTAACATGACTAGACAGCATTATCCCCAGATTTTCCCTGGTGGCAGAAGTGACAGCGTTGAATGTTCACAAGGGAGAAAAGGAAATGGAGATGGTGGCATTGACATGGTGGGAGGCAGGAGGCAGAGGCAGAGGTGGCTGGATCTCCAAGTGTGAGGACAGCCAGGGCTATACCGAGAAACCCCATCTTGAAAAAAAAAAAAAAAAAAAAAAAAAAAAAAACACCCCCACAAAAGGAAAGAAAAAAGAGAAAGTGGTGGGGAAATGACAGTGTGGTGTGCCAGTGGGATGAGTCACTCACTGGTGAGAATGACTGTGAGGGGCTGAGGGCAGAGCTGTGCAGCAAGCCACTCTCTTCAGTGGGTATGAGAGGCAGAGGGAACTGGGGAAATGGTGAGCCCAGCTGAAAGAGTTGTGGTTGTCAGCACCACGAGCCTTGCTGGAGGCAGTGAAAGGAGGAGGGGTGTGCTGGTTAGTTTGTTGTTGTTTGTCAGCCTGACCCGTGTGCTACTGATGACTGGAAAGAGGAGCCTTGACTGAGAAAATGCTTCCAGGCAAGTTTGTGGGGAAGCAGTGCCTTTGCTGGGCATGTGGTCCTGGACCTTAGAAGAAAGCCACAGGGAGCAAGCCAGTAAAGAGTGTTCTTCCCATCGCTTCTGCTTTGGTTCCTGCTTCTGAAGTTTAGCCTTGAGTTCCTGCCCTGCCCTCCTACAATACCCCCCCCAGCTCCCCCCCCCAAGTTGCTTTTGGTTGTGGTGATCACAGCAGCTGAAACCAACCTAAGAAAGGGAAGGGTGATGGTCTCCACCTCTGGATAGATCTCCCTCACAAGGACTGAGGGCTTTGAGAGCCAAAGCCAGATGCTGACCCAGGTGCTCATCTTGACCTGCACTTAAGACTTGATGAGAAAGGTTCCAAACGGTGATGCCTTATTTCAGAGAGTTTGAGAGCTCTGGGGTGTGGATACAGCCATTCCTGCCTCTTGCTGGGGATCGAACCCAAAGCCTGAAAGTGCTTGATAAATGGTCTACCACTGAGCTACACCCCTAGCCCAGTATGAGGCTTTTCATTTTGTTGCCCTGGCTCTCCTGGAATTCCCTCTACAGACTCACAGCATCAGCCTACCTCTGTCTCCCAAGGGCTGTGTTTAAAGGCATATGCCACCAGGCCTGGCAGGAAGACTTTCAGTGATTTGGATGAGCAGTCAAAGATGAAAGCTACTTGAATAAAATGTTCCAAGACCCAAGGAGGACCTCTGAAGATATCACCAAAGTTTCAGAAAATGGGGTGGGGTGCTTAGCTATGAAGGGAGTGCAAAACAGCACTGCACCCAAATGATTTTCCAGGCTGTGGTACACTCCAGGTGATTTTAATTTGTAGCTAAACCTGCACACCTTGGGATGGGGTAACTTACAGCCTGTTTTCTGTTGGTGTGATAAATACCATGACCAAAAGCAACTTAGGGAGGAAAGGGTTTGTATCATCTTACAGGTTGCAAACTGTTGTCAAGGGAAGCTAATGCATGAACTTGAGGCAGGAGCTTGATCCAAAAAGAAACACAGAGAAAGGGCTTATTGGGTTGCTTCTAAGCTCAGGTTCAGCTACCAGGTCTATCTGCCTAGAGATGTCACCTCCCATAGTGGGCTGGGCCCTCCTTTATTGGCTAGCAATTCTTGGTTCTTCCCAAATTCCACAGCCAAGGTGAGCCATCACAGCAGCTTGGAAAGGTGCTCTCCAGAGTGTGTAGTTAGTGTTGCAAGGAGGAGAAGCATCAACATTGTTTCAAAGATGTAACGGGTCAGGCAGTCCCATTCTGAGTCCACAGAAGTGCTTCCAGAACTGGCACAGTGACCTGAGAGAGACTCTTCAGACCTCAGCTTCTTGGAGAACTTCTAAGGCATGTGAGGATCCCTGGGGCCAGATCCGCTTGGTTCCACATTCTGGCCTGCTGACTAGTGAGGAAGTTTGTGAAAGTCATCTAATCTTCCGCATTTTGGAACATTGCTTCCAAAAATGTTCACAAATACCTTCGCTTAGGCTCCAGCATAAATTCTCGATGCAGAGTAAGAGCTTGTGATGTGGGAGCTGCTGTTATTTCTAATGCTGCTAATTATATGCTCATAATTATACGTTATAAGTGTTTGATAGTTGGAGTTCAGACGATATTATGTACGTTACTCTTCTTTCATCTTATATTAGAATTTTTTCTCATCTTTGAATAATTCCATATGTAATTCACCACTTAAATGAGAAACTACTCTTTTCTTTTTTTAAAAAAATTTCCCCTCACATAACATTTTATTGATTTTTCTGGGAGTTTCACATCATGTACCCCATCACAATCCCTTCCCAGTCCTTTTATGTCTACCCACCCCTCTTAGTGACCTTCCCCCCAAAAGAAGCAAAAGGTTAAAATAAAAAGTCCACTTTGTGTCATCTATGTAGTCACTGGAGCATGGTCAGACTCTCAGTGGCTTGCCCCTTAAATAGAACTGAGACCTCCCCACCCCATCTCCCCATCCCCCCATTGCCTAACCCCCGCCAAAAGCCATCAGTTGTGCAGACTCATCTTCAGCATCTCAGCTTCACTTTTAAGGGTTTTCTTTGGTGGCTTGGTGTCTAGACTGTTACTTTGTTGGGAGGTATGGGTTCAGGTGGGGAGAGGGCTTGTCACAGAGGCCTTCCACATCTCTCCTTCTCAGCTGTGGGTCTGCAGTCGTACATATCACAGCAAAAGTAGCCTCCTTGCTCTTCACAGTCATCAGGAGCAGGGATCATGGACCTCCACTCAGTTTCTGGCAAAAGCAGAACCACAAACCCAGATAAGGCCCTCGGAGGCTGTCAGGATCATGGACATGGTGGTAGCATGGCCTATGGACATTGACCTGGCTTCACGCTGTAGCACAGACCATGGGACATTCACATGGCCTTTGGTGGTGACTTGGACTACAGACATCAACACAGACCCTGGTTATAGTGGGACCACAGACCCAACATGGCAGTTGGACATCACAATGGCCCCCAGTGGCAGCACAGCCTACAGACATCCATGTAGCTAACCCAGACCATGGATATTAACACACACTCCAATTATAGCAGATTGTGGCTCTCAGTGACAATGAAGACCCACCTGGAGTTCACCATGGTCTTAGCTGGCAGCTCAGGCCTCACATATTAACATGGCCTCTGGTGGCAGCCTGGCCCACAGACCTCAAAATGGCCCCAGGCTGCAGTACAGAAGTAGTCATCTACTTGGCCCTCAGGGAAAACATATCATCCTGGTCTCCAGCAGGGTGTGGCCAGGTGGGGCTTTACTGGTCACATGACTGACTGTCTTGCCCTGCCTTGAGGCTCAATTCTTCTTGTTTGTTTGAAACAAGGCTTCTCTGTGTAGTCCTGGCTGTCCTAAAATTTACTCTGTAGACCAGACTGGCCTTGAACTCACAGAGATCCACCTGTTTCTGCCTCTACCTCTCAAGTGCTGGGATTAAAAGCATGTGCCACCACCACCACCTGACTTTTTTTTTTTTAATTTTTAAAGACAAGATCCCATGCTGAGTAGGCATAGCCATGGCAGCTCCTGTCCTTTCCATCTGTGTTGGACCTTGCCCCCTTACCACAGTGGCTTTGGCCAGTACTCAGTGAAAGGTTCAGGCTTTAATGCTGATCAGCTCTACCTCTTTAAGAGACAGATCCCACCCTGGGACAACAGTCAGGGCACGCACAGAGACATGCCATCACCCTCACCCACCAGGCATTTACAGCCTGCGTGAGGTCTCTGGGCATGCGTGGAACCTCAGTGCACATGCGCTGTCTTCCCTTTAAAAGTTCCAACTTCCCTGCTTCGCTCGTTCTCTGCTTCTTGCTCTGTTCTTCTCTTCTCCCACCTACGTGCGTTCTCTGCCTCTCTATGGCGACTGGCCATGGCGGTCAGCCATTACCCCTGTTCTTCTCTCTTAGTCTCCCTATTCTGCTGGGCTTATAATAAACTGGTTAATATGTCTCATCTTGCACCTCCTCTTTTCTTCTTTATCTTTAATTTAAACAAAGACATAACACTCAGCACTGCTCTGTATCCTGAGGGAACCGGGGGAAGTCCAGGACTCTTCAGCCATCCTTGAGCCTCTCACAGGAGCCTGGAAGGCTCACTCACTTGTACTGCCAGTACAGTGTCCTGCTCCCTTTGACATTGGAATCAAGGACCAAGCATAAGTCTTAACTCTGTGACAAGATTGACCAATAAAAGCTGTCTGTTAATTTTTATGAAAGACCTAGGCTTAGATAGTTCATGCCAAGTGAAGAGTGTTATGGCCATGGAAGACAGATTGGGTTTGAAATCCTGATATAGATGCAGAGAAGTTAATGTGTCTACAAGAAATTGTAGATTGCGCCAGGCATAGTGGTGCACAGCTTTAATCCCAGAACTCGGGAGGCAGAAGCAGTGGGATCTCAGTGAGTTCGAGGCCAGAGTGGTCTACAAAGCAAGTTCCAGGACAGCCATGGCTGTTACACGGAGAAACCCTGTCTTGAAAAACCAAAATAAAGAAAAAAATGTAGATTATATTTCAGATAAGATGGATGTATATGAATAAAGTATCAGAACCTTTATTCTCACAGAGAGGACTCGAAGAACACAGGATGACATCATGGTTAGCTGACAGTGGCTCTGTTGGATTTGTATGTAAATTGTTTGAGGTTTTTACCCTTTGAAAATAAATCTACTCTTTAAAAAACAAAACAAACAAACAAAAACCCCTCAAACAAGCAAAGACAAGGTTCCATGGGTCTAGCCCTGGCTAGCTTGGAACTCAATGTATAGTGAACTTGAACTTCTGATCCTCTTGCCTCCACCTCCTGAGTGCTAGGATTATATGAGGGTGCCAACATACCCAACTAAAAATGAAAATTCTAAGCAGTATCATATGAATTTTTCAGGGCTGCTAAATTAGAAAATGTCATTTATAGCCATTCCACTCCCATGCCCAAATTAGAGGCTGACATCTGACATACCCTGGTTGCTTCACTGCACTTGACAACTAGTTGCTAACAGCTGTTGGTTGATTGTAGCATACTCCAGTCACTTGGCAAACACCTTGCCTTGCTTTAGGCTTCCCATAGTCTTCTCAGGTAAACTTTGCATGAATGGGTTTCCTACCTTTTCAGAAGAGGCAAGCCATGACTAAACATGACGGTGTCTTCACATTAGATTGGTGCTAAGTAATATCAGTTTTCATTTCACATTGGTGAAATGTGCCATTTGATATTGGACTATGTTCTTAATAATTGTGCTTATGTTATACATCATTTAAATACAAATTTTCTGATTTATGGGTCCTTTTTTAAAAAATAATAGCTCACTACCTCCTGTTTGTTTTATATTTTATACTATGGAAATGATGTTAGACAAAAAACAATTTCGAGTATTATTTTTAAAATTAGAGTTTAAGAGGCTGGAGATACGGCTCATTGTAGAGAGACAACTGGAGTTCGATTCCCAGCACTCACATGACTCCTAATCATCCTAACTCTACTTCCAGGGGATCTGTTGCCCTCTTCTGGCCTCCACAGGTACTAGATACACACATGCCACAGATAACATACTTGCCAGCAAAAGTCATGTGCATAAAATTAGATAAATATTTAAAAATTGGCATTTAAATGTTTTAGAAAGCAGCTGAGACAGTATGTCTGGCTGAGGAACTAGTAGCTAAAGAACAGTGTGGTGGCAACTGAAGAGGCTTTGCAAAGTCAACAAGAGCCTTGATATGAGGAGCATACTGGTGGCCAGGAGTATTTGATAGTGCCCTACTGAGAGTAATCATGGAAGCCAGTCCTCTTACTGTTGGGACCCAGCTCCCACAGGGTCTCTATGAGTTGTTTTCCAGCATAACCACAGGTACCTCCTGTTTTCCAGATCTCATCCCACTAGCATCAACATCCTGTTGTGAACCCTTACACCTGGGGTTCTTTTTTTATAAGTTTGTATATAAGGCTGCTCTACAATAAAGGTGAGAGAGACATTTTCTCAGAAAATGTCCGGGTGCCTTGTCGTTCATCCACATTTCCAGGCTTCCACCCAGCACTCGAACTTACTGGTGGTACAGGCAGCCACATCTTACCACTGCACAAGAAGTTGCTGAAGAACTGCGGACCATTTCCTAGGCCGTGAGGCATTTGGAACAAATTGGAAAGGTGAAAAAGCTCAAAAAGTGGACCCCTCATGGGCTGATGGGAAATTAAAAAGTCACTTTGACCTGTTGTCCTCTTTATTCTATGCAAAAACTACCCATTTCTTTTCAGGATTGAGACTTGTGATGAAAAAGCAAATGTTATATAAAACTGGCTAGCTCAGTGGTTGGACTGAGAAGATACTCCAAAGCACTTTATAAGGACAGATGGACGCACACAACACAGCTAAGGCTTCGAGAGATGAATGAACTAGACTCCAAAGTTTTTTCTCATCCACCATATTCATTGGACATGTCAAAAATGTACTACCCTTTTGACAACTTTTTGCAGAGAAAAAATGCTTCCATGGCCAGCAGAATGCAGAAAGTGCCTTCATAAGTCCAGTGACTCCCAAACAGGATTTTCATAGTAGAAGAGTAAACTTAACGTCTTGTTGCCAAAAAGGCATTGATTATAATGGTTCCTACTTTGATGAAAGTTGTGTTTGAAACTAGGTATAGTGACTGAGACCACAGCCTGGAAATGCACTTCCTTTTGCACCCACCTAGTTTATTGCTGTAGCCTGGTAGTGGCACAGGGCCAGTCCTCATTCAGACCCATTCCTTCGTTTTGCTCTAATCAGAAGGATTCCTGACTCATTGCTGTTGAGCTCCCGCCAGGTTCAGATGAGGTCAGTTTGTGAGTGAAAGTCATTTTAACCTCAAGTTTCTTCTCAAAGCTATTTTTGCAGTCTGAGTTTGTTTTTCTTGAGTTTTGGCTCTAGAAAATTTCTGTGCCACTTTTCTTCCAGGGGCCCAGAGAACGCTAGGCGCCTAGATGGGGAAGCTAGTGGTCTAACTAGAAGTATAGCTCAGACTTCATATGGTTTGCTGTGAGTGTGTTTGCAATCTTAGTGCTTGGTAGGGCCTGAAGAAGAGCTAGTGGGAGAACCAGGCAGAAGCTGTAGCAGTTGGTAGTGGCTGAGGATTAGGCAAAGGGACAGAGATGCGAAGTGTGAGGCATAATTTTATATAAGCCCCAAGCTGGGAGTAAGTTCCAGAGCACTGGTCTAGCTGGTGCCCAGCACTGTGCCCCCCCTCCAGAGTTATTAGCATCAATATTTATTTAGACTTTTCCCCCCTCAACCAATGGTTTTGTAGGCCTTCAGTATCCTCGGCACTGCCCCCGGCCTTTAGAGATGGTATTGTGATAGGGTTTTATTTCTTCTTCTTCTTCTTCTTCTTCTTCTTCTTCTTCTTCTTCTTCTTCTTCTTCTTCTTCTTCTTCTTCTTCTTCGTTGTTGTTTGTTTTTCGAGACAGGGTTTCTCTGTGTAGCTTTGGAGCCTATCCTATCCAGAGCACTCGCTCTGGAGACCAGGCTGGCCTCGAACTCACAGAGATCCTCCTGCCTCTACCTCCCAAGTGCTGGGATTAAAGGTGTGCGCCACCAACGCCCGGCAGGTTTTGTTTCTTTTTGTAAGTTTTAAGATTTACTTAATGTGGATGAATGTTTTTGCCAGAATATATATGTGTTTCATCACTGTGTGTGTGTGGTCTCTGTAGAGAACAGAAGAGCATCAGATCCCTTGGGACTGGCATTACAGTTGGCTGTGAGCCACCATGTAGGGGCTGGGAATTGAGCCCAGGGCCTCTGGAAGAGCAGCTAGTGTTCCTGTTGAGCCATCTCACCAGGCCAGGGTTTTATTTCTAAGACTCTTAGTAAATACCGGCAATCTCTTAATGGAGCCTATCTATTTGTTTAATAGTGTATAGTAGAGACGTAATTTAATCCACTGACCTCTTATTGTTCTGTGGAGAAAGAATCATAAACATATAGTTATGTTGTCAAGCACACATGGGGACATGTTCTTCATCAATAGGACAGGCTAGCTAAGGGACTGGTGATATGGCTTTGTTGGTAGAGTGCTTGTCTAGCATGCACAAAATCCTGGGTTGGATTCCTAGCACCATATAAACCAGGTATAGTGGTGCATGCCTGTAATAATACTAGCATGCCAGAGATGGAGGCAGGAGGCTCGGAAGTTTAAGGTCATACTGGGCAACATACTGAGCTCAATGCTAGTTCAAACTAAATGAGACCCATGTCTTAAAAAATCCACAAACAAACAAAAAACTAGAGTACCTAGTCCACAGGCTCATTGCCAAGATTAAATGAAATAACATATGGGATATTCCTGGCAAAGGGTGCAGTTAGTTCAGTCATTGTCAGCAGCTGTTACCATGATTGTCTCTGTCTGCACAACCTTGGCTCACTTCCTCCCTTGAAGGCTAGGTTCTGGGGTATAACTGGGAGAGCCTTGTGGGTTACAGAGAGGCAGCAGGATGAGGTGTCTGGGGTGAGAGGTGTGAAGCAGAGGTGTGAAGATGTGACTTTGGATGTTGATGGAGGTATAGCGTGCCTTACCTCTTCAGATCCTGGACCAAACAGCACTGATTCCAGCACTTATGAGCAGGGAAGAACCACGGTCAGGCTCATTTTGTAAATTTGACATTTGGGGAAGGATGGTCCAAGAGACAAAGATAGCAGCAATGGTTGAAGAATGAGCTTGGCAAGTGATGAGACCTTACTGACCAGCGCTCTAACTTACTAGCCACATGTTGAATGGGAACCATTTACTCCAGTGCCCTGAGTGTAGAAATAATAGTGACCATAGAGATTGTTTAATCAAATGAAATATTACTCCCAAATACCTACACACAACTGGTTCTGTCACAGTATTGTATCTGAAAGCTAAAATATTTTCTTGTTTTGAGGCAGGGGTCTCTAGTAGCCCAGGCTAGCCTTGAGTTTACAATGCTGTCCCTGCTTCCTGAAGGATTCCAGGCAGGCACCACCATTCTGTGCTGTATTAATTTGAGTGCAATTAATCCATAAGTCCTTCCTCTCCCCTCACTACCAAAGCTAAACAGCAAAAAAGGGTAAAGCCTTTTTAGGTAAATGTCAGCCAGAAATTTCAGAATGGTAAAGGAAAGTTTGACATAAGTGTATTTTATCCATGAACTAGTTAGATGGCCAAGTGTGTCCAGTAGAGACCATTAAAGCTGATTAATGATACAGCTTTACCAAGTAAAAACATATGATACCCTGGAGAAGATGACCCAGAACTCTGTTGAGTGCAGGCCCTCATCCCACCATTATCTGGTCCATGCCAGGTGAGTAAGAACTCCCCAGGTCCTTGATTCAGCCCAGATAGGCAGTACTTTGTCTGTGGTCATGCTAACCTTAAGTTCAGGGAACCATGAAACTAAAAGAGGAAAAGGAGGGATTTAAGTCAAGTTCTTGGGATGCAGGTCACATTTCTGTAGCCCAGAGGAGCAGGTTGCATTCCTTATCTCTGAAGTGAGGTAGTAAAAACTGATTTTGTTATTTATTTATGTCCCAGAAATGGAATAGGGAACCTGAGCATTGGGGTTGGTGTCTCTGAGAAGCTTACCACTGACATAGACAACATTATTTTACTTGCAGTCAAGCTGAAAATACTTTTTCATTAAGAAACCATCAACACAGGCTAGAGAGATGGCTCAGGGGTTAAGAGCACTTGCTGCTCCTGCAAGGACCTACATTGGATTCCTAGCATCCATATGGCAGCTCACAACTATCTGTAACTCCAGTTCCAGGGAATCTGATGTTCTCTTTTGAACTGCTTGGGCACACTGCATGTGGTGCACAGACATACATGCAGGCAAAGCTCTCATACAAGTAAGAGTAAATAAGCCTTGAAAAAAAAAAAAAAGGAATGCCTGAATAAAAGCTGGGCGTGATGGATACACATCTATATAGTCCTAGTAGCTGGGAGGATGAGGCATGAGGATTGCCCTAGGCTAGCCTATGCTATACAGCAATTCCAGATAAGCCTCAGCTACACAAAACAAACAAACATATGTGTTTTGTGTGCATGTGTATGTGTGTGTGCACATCTGAATATATATATATATATATATATATATATAATATATACTCTTAGGCTGCAACTAGGATGGAGGCAAGAGAGAAACAAGTCCTATGAACACTACTGTCGATATGCCCTTTATCTATTGGTTAGTGCTCCATTTTTCAAATGTGCTTTTCCAAAAAAAAAAAAAAAAAAAAAAAAAAAAAAGTCCAGAGTCAGATCATGTCACTTAGAGAGGATATATGCACCTACCTGCCAGCTTCCATCCAGCTCAGCCCTTCTGATGGAGCCCAGGGTAGATTTTTGCCTATAAAAGTAGAAAATGGACCTGATAAAAATGTTTAGTCTGCAAGACCCCCTTTTATTTATCATATCAGAAAAGAACAATGTTTTGTTGGGCTGTGGTCAAAACAGACGGCGACCTTGCTTGTTCAGAAAAGCTCAAATCCTAGAGATAAGGGGGCAGAGTAATAGAGCACAATGGAGAGAGTGGAGTGTAATTATTTGTAGCTTGTCAAGTGAAGCCCTTTCAAGCCCCCAGTGATTCGAATCTGGGAACTCTGCACAGTTCCGTAAACTAACCACCAGCAGCATCAGAGAAATCTCCCTGGCCCGCAGACAGCACCAAAATTGCATCAGTTTGTCATGCACCAGGCATGCCAGCTTCACACAATATCATTTGGTTGCAAATGGGGCTGGCCCCAAAGCTCCGAAACACATTCTGTGGTATCTGACGCCTGGCCTGCGATTTGTCATGTCCCTACTGCTATCAGTGTGCAGTAATTTTAATAGGTTCTGACGGTTTCCTTGTAGAAACACAGGATGCATCTGGTTTGAACATAGGGTGTGGCAGGGTCCCCTCTGGCCGAAGATAACAAGAATGTGCACAGGAAACTTGGAAATTCATTTGACTTCATTAAAATTTAGTTGTAGGCCATAGAGTGCTAACTTAGAATTGATTGAGCAGTTTATTATTTATATAACACTGGGTTTTTTTCTTTTCTTTAGTTGACTCTAAAATGCATTATTGACTGATGGTAGCCTGAACTTTCAGAAGTCACATCTGTAAGAATGAAGTCAGTGTAAAGTGATGGATAGCTTGGCCCTCTACTACTCATGAGTGTATAGGCCATGACTCTCAATGGTATTGGTGTTAGGACATTGAAAATTGGGCTGCTAGGCTTCACCCCAGACCTGCAGAACTCTGTCTGTTTTCTCATTCTCATCAGCTCCTGGGGGATTGACCTGCTTATGCAAGCTCGAGAAGCTCTTGAGGGAATAACCGTCCATCCTTCTGTTTGCTTTGGGCCATTTGATCGGTTACTCAATGCTTCCGATTTCTCTTCTACAAAGTGAGGGTCATAAACTTGTCATCACATGGTATTTTAAAGATTAAATAGTGTCTGCCTCTGTCTACATGTATGGTAGCTGAGAGAGAGCATGCATGCCATAAGTCAAAGATGGATATAGTGTTAAGTCCATAAACTTCTTTCCAGAGCATTAGAAACCACCTAATTGTGAAATGATTCACTTGTGATTTCCATGACACAAGGATTGTGAGATTAACTTTTAACAAGCCTGGCTAGCTCTAGTGTCAGGATGGCAGTATTGTCACTAGACTGCTTAGTTACCTTGTTAATTTTGCCCTGCAGCATCTTTGTGTCATGACATAGTGACAGCTAAGCCAGGGGAAGTGCTGACTGCCTGGAGATAAGTCCCTGATTGTTGAAGGTTTGTACTATCTTGGGGCATCTAGGTTCTCCTCCAGAGCTCCTGGCTCTGTGGCCTTGTCCCAGCTTGTATAGAACACCTGCCTTCTTCATTATGTCCTTGTTCTGGACCCAGTATGGGTACTTGGGGCTCTCTTCATCCCCAAATCTGATTGTCACAAGTAAGAATATAAGCAAGACCTATGGGGGGAAAAAAAAACACAGAAAATAAATGCCAAGGGATGTGGTTGATAGGAGTAATAGCTCCCTGTGTTTACAGCACAGTAGAGTAACTTTGGTTGGCAGCATAGTGAATTATTTCAAAGTAGTTTATAGGGCATTTTGAATGTTCCAAGAGAAATAAATGGTAAATGCCTGAGCCTCGATTACCCCACCAGATGGTATTCTTTGTGTGCACTTCTGAAATGTCACACAGAGTCCCCCAAGCATGTGCACAATTGTTATGTGTCAATTAAATTACAAAGATACTTTTTATAAAGTTATGAGCCATTTAGAGCAGGGTGGTGGTCACCAGAAGCCAGGGAGCATTAGCATAAGGTAGAGAAAGGTGGGCAGATCACTGGCACCCGAGTTACCGTGAGATGCATGCTAGGGTGGCTGTGGAAAACAATAGCCAACTGTACATTCTCAGAGCTAGGACAGGTCAAAAATTTTCATCAGAAAGAACTGATAAGTGAGGCGGTGATACCTTGAGTTTGTCTGTCATGTTCATTTGGCTGCTTTCGTATTGTAGCATAGCTTTATTTGTAAGTCAGAGTTAAGAGTCATCTTTTGTAAGCTGTTTAAGTGGGTTATGTCATCATCTTTATAATCTGATTTAATCGTTATCATTAGTTATAATCTTATTTTCTCTCTAATAGTTTTTTTAAATTTCAGTCTTCATCTTTCCTCTTTTTTCAGCCATTATCCTAGAGACATTTATTTTCAGTCAGAAGACTTGTGTCTTTATTGAATTCTAGGAAATTATTTCATTCTGGAATTGCTTTTGATATGTGTGTAGAAGTTCCTCGATCTGCCCCTCCTTCCCTTTCATCACTCCCAGGCTCTCACTCACTGTTCAGCTTGTACAATGCTCTGCTACATCACTAGTCTTCTCTTCACTCTCCTAATCTGTTGTTCACTGAACTGCCAAGTCCTTAATTTCCAGGCTTAGGCTGTTCTGTGTGTAGGATTTGTAGCTGACTCCTTTTCACCATTGTCTTTGTACCTGGAATCACTTGAGTTTATAACTTTTTATATTATGGGTGTTATTCTTCCTTTCCTTCTTGACTGCTTTCTCCAAAATTACAGATTGTTTTTGTATTTGCATTTTCCAGTTATTTATAAACCATCCTCATATATTTTAGAGTTTTTACCTGCAGATTCAGGATGCTCTTCCTCCATCCCTCTTATTATTTTTCTCTAGTGATTTGGTGGGCTCATCCTTTCTGTCCTGTATCTTCCCCTGGTTTCTCATTCAATCAGACACCTGTCACTTACACAGAGAGGTATTTAGCACATTTGTTAAGAGTGCAGGCACTGGAACCCTACAACTTAAGTTCAAATCCCCACACTACCCAATATTGTGGCTATTCTGGCTACATCATTTAGCATTTCTGTGCCTCAGTTGCTTGTTTGTCAAGTGAAGATAATGGTAGTATGAAGTGTGAATTTTTACTTGGGTAATTTAATACACTGTTGCCAGGTAGTGTGTCTGACTCACAGCCCACACTCAGATGAGTGTTTTGGTTGTAGTGGGAGCCATATAAACAGCATGAGCAAACAGGCATGTGGTCAACTGGCTGTGTCTCTGAACTCTTTTCTACCTCGTATATTCATCTTTCTTTAAGTGCACCCCTGAGTAACAATAAGAATCCCCAGTTTTAAGCACTAGGTGATCATGGCTTCCCCAACTCCTCAGAATGTATTTTTGATTCTCATTACACCACATGAAAAATGAACTAGTAGCTGGCCTTTGGTCTTATATTTCTGTGGGTTCTATATAGTAAATATAAATTCTAAGCAGTGAGTATACACATATACATGAGACAGGGCCTTGCAGTGTAGCCCATTATCCCCCTACATCATCTTTCCAAGTGCTGGATTATAGGTACATGCCACATTATGGTATAGGGGGAACATGTTTCTGAAACAATTTCAGATATACAAAAATTGTAAAAATAATGCAAATAATTCTTATTTCAGAATGGGCAGGTTCATCCCTTTTTAAAAAACCTTGCTGCTTTGCTTTGTCTTCTGTCCCTGCCCTCTGTGTTGCACCTATCCCCACATTTTCTTTAGAAGCACTTGAGACTATATTGTGTACATTATCTATGCCTCATTATTCTCTTAACATAACCACTGTAGAGTAGTCAGGATGTTTAACATTAACTACATACTTTGTAGTTCATATTCCAAATGCTTCACTTGTCCCAGTAGCATCCTTTATTTTCTCCTGGTGTAGGATATAGACAATGCAATATATATATATATATTATGGTAGAGCAGCCAGTGCTCTTAATCTCTGAGCCATCTTTCCAGCCCAATGCATTATATTTAATTGTCATTTGGTCCTCTTTCATTTTGAACTCTCTCTCAGCTTTTCTTTGTCTCCCATGACATTGCCAGTTTGGCACACGACCGGTCAGTCATTTATAGACTGTCATCTTCTTCTGGAGTTTCCTGATGGGTAAGTTGAGGAGATTTGTCAGGGACTGAAAAGCTCCATAAGCAATGGGTGTGACTTCTGCGTATCGCTAACTGGCAAGGCTAATTTTGACTGCTTGGTTAGCTGAATTTTTTCATGAAAAAAATTGATTTTGCATCAAAAAGATCAGGGCTGCATCTCTCATCAGCAACCTTATAAACCAAGAAAGCATGGAGTAACATATGTCAGGCCCTGAAGCAGATAGCTTCCAAATAAGATGACCTTAAATGTAAATAGCTTCAACTCAACAATAAAAAGACACAGACTAAGTGGTTAGATTAAAAAACAAGTTATCCCTGAAGGTATACATCCCACTGGCAAAGCACATACCGACTGAGAGTGAAGCTGGTATAGCTATTCTGATTTCTGATAATAGACTTCAAACCAATGTTATGAGGTAAAGAGGGCCACTACACACTGCAAGAGGGAACAGTCAGTCAAGAAGACATACAGTGGGTGAGAGCACTTGTTGTATGAGCTTGTACAAGTTTGGATTCCCAACACCCGCAGAAAGTCTCTAGAATGGCTGTGTGCACCAGCAACTCCAGTGCTGCTGAGGGTAGAGACAGGAGGATCTTGGGGACTTGCCAGCTGTCTAGTGCTAGCTGGAAAAACAATAAGCCCCAGGTTCATAAGGGACTCAGAAGAATAAGGTGGAGAGTAATAGAGCAGGACACTTGATGTCCTCCTCAAGTATACATACAAACACATGAGCACACATATAAATGACATACCAATAATAAATATATATGCACTGGATATTGGGGCAAACTAAGATGTGCTCTGACTTTCACTCCCAAATAATAACACCTCACTCCAGTGACCCCATGATCAACAGAGGAATGCTCTTTGCCTTGGTAAGTTGTTTTTATCATTTATGGTGTCCTGGTGCTTTCTAATACTACCATTTCTTCCACATTCATTAGCTGGTACCCTTCTTTGAGAAAGGCCCTCCTCCTCTTGCTTCCCACATAGGTTTATAGACTTGTGACAAAAAAAAAAAAAGACATGATTTTTTTTTTTTTTTAGTTGCAAACTTGACCCTTCCTCTCCAATGACCTGGGGCATGACTCCATTTGTTTTTGATGGCCATTTCTTGCTTTCTGTCCAAAATATACAGGTTCATTTTAGACTTTGCACATTCCAGGCTTTTCTGAGCACAGAAACTAAGAACTAGGTAGCATGCATGCTTCTAGACCCTCTCAGTAGAGATCTGGGAAGCATCTTATAGTGCATATTTATAAGCACACCCTCCTGACTTCATATGTCATATTCAAATGGAAAATTCCTAATCTGCATTGTATGGAACCAGAAGTGGTTTGGATTTCTGATTTTTTTTTTTCAGATTTTGGAATGTTTGCAGTGCGCAGTAAGGTGATTTTTGTTTGTTTGTTTATAGAACCCAATTCTAAATACTTAATTGACTTACATTTCTTTTTTCTTTTGCAGATTATTTTTTAATTTGAATTAGAAACAAGATTGTTTTACATGACAATCCCAGTTCCCTCTCTCTCCCCTCCTCCCCTATCACCCCCCAACTAAAACCCTATCTATCACATACCCTTTCTGCTCCCCCTGGATGGTGAGGCCTTCTGTAGGGTGTCATCAGAGTCTATCATATCCTTTGGGATAGGGCCTAGGCCCACCCCTGTGTGTCTTGGCTCAGGGAGTATTCCTCTATGTGGAATGGGATTCCAAAGTCCACACCTATGCTAGGGATAAGTACTTAACTACTACAGGAGGTCCTGTAGATTTCCAAGGTTTCCTCACTGAAACCCATGTTCCTGGGGTCTGGATCAGCTATCAGTCTGGGGAGCAAGAGTTCCCTGATGTTCAGGTCAGCTGTTTCTGTGGGTTTCACCAGCCTGGTCTGGACCCCTTTGCTCATCACTCGTTCTTCTCTGCATCTGGATTCCAGTTCAGTTCAGTTGTGGCTGTCTGCTTCCACTTACACCAGCTGCTGGATGAGGGATATGGGTGGCATATAAGTCAGTCATCAATCTCATTATCAGGGGAGGGCATTTAAGGTAGCCTCTCCTCTGTTGCTTAGATTGTTAGCTGGTGTCATCTTTGTAGATCTCCAGACATTTCCCTAGTGCCCGATTTCTCTGGAAACCTAAAATGTCTCCCTCTATTATGGTATCTCCATTCTTATTATCTTCTATTCTTCCCCTGACTCAACCTTTCTTCTCCCTCATGTCCTCTGCATCCCTCCTCTTCTCCCCTTCCCATTCTCCTAGTTCTCTCTCCTCTCTCCCAATTTTCTCAGGGGATCTTGACCTTTTCCCCTTCTCCAGGGGACCATGTATGTCTCTCTTAGGGTCCTCCTTGTTTATTAGCTTCTCTGGCAGTGTGGATTGTAGGCTGGTAATCCTTTACTCTATGTCTGAAATCCACATATGAGTGAGTACATATGACTTACATTTCTTATTCACCTTTCACGTGTATCATAAAGGTCTAGTTAGAGGTAATTTTAGAATGTGTGTGGGATGCCTATATTTTGGCTGTGACCTGTTACATGAAATTTGGGTATGGAGTTTCCTACTTGATGACATTGGTTTTGTCTTAGAACTCTCTCACTATAGAGCCACCATGTGGTTGCTGGGAATTGAACTCAGGACCTCTGGAAGAGCAGTCGGAGCTCTTAACCTCTGAGCCATCTTTCCAGGCCCTCACCCTTAGGAAATTGAAAGCGGGTAACCAAGGCCTGCTGGTCAGGAGGAGGGGCCGGGGTCTCCACGTGAAGCCCTTAAGAACCTTCCCTTATGTCACCCCGGCTTCCCTTCACCCCGCCCTTATGAGTGAGTCCCGGGTCCACCTGGCACCTGTCCGGGTTGACATTGAGCGGGGCTAGGGTGTCTCCCTACAGGACTCATCCTGTTACCTCTGTACAGTCAGAGTTCTGTGTTCAGAGTGTCCTTGAGTCAACCATTTGCTCTGTTTTGTCATGGGATCAAGTCAATATACAGCTATTTCTTTTTTTATTAATATGAAATTTAAGTTTGTGGGGGCTGAGGATATTGCTCAGCTGTAGGACTTTGTGTGCTTAGCATCTGCAAGGCCTCAGGCTCAACCCCAAGCACCCAAAATATAAAAAACAAAAACTTAAGACTAGGAATACATATAGAACATATGATGGCTGTAAAGTTGTAACTATATACAAAGATCTTACTGGTGATATAATGAAGAATATATATGTACATTCTGCCCTGGGGATGGAGTGTCCTTACATGTCAATGGCTAGACATGTTTCAGAAGGAAGTGGGCTAGGAAGAGCCGTGGATTAATGTTTGTGTATATATGTGTACATGCATTTTGTGTGTGTGTGTGTGTGTGTGTGTGTGTGTGTGTGTGTGTGTGTATGCGAGCACATTTTTTTTTTTTTCTGGGAAACCTAAGGCCTCTCATGTATGCTGTACCTAGTGGTTACATGTACCTCAATGTTTTCTAAATTCTCAGTATCAGCTGCATTCTCTTATAGAAGCAGGATGAGATTAAATAAACTATTATGCTATGCTTCTAAGTAAAAATAAACCTTTTAAGTTAAAATAAATATTC
The DNA here is from genome assembly GCF_003668045.3 of Cricetulus griseus. Taxonomy (NCBI): domain Eukaryota; kingdom Metazoa; phylum Chordata; class Mammalia; order Rodentia; family Cricetidae; genus Cricetulus; species Cricetulus griseus. The sequence continues at coordinate 185,386,725 of NC_048595.1, read as the reverse complement.
TTCAGTAAATCATGTTAAATAAACTTAATTGAACTGTAAGTGCCAAGTTTCAGTAACTCATTTCATTTTAATTTGTTTTTGTTGTTGTTTACACTTGTTATTTGTGTGTGTGTGTGTGTGTGTGTGTGTGTGTGTGTGTGTGTGTGTGTGTGTTCATTCTGTCTAACAGTGCTCATTAGAGATATGGGACAGTTTGTGGAAGTCAGTTCTCTCCTTCGCTGTATGGGTTCTGGAACCGAACTCAGGTTGTCCCTCTTGGCAGCAGACTCCTCTTTATTTACTAAACCATCTCACCAAGCCCTGTTTTTTTTTGTTTTTTTTTTCAAATGAAGCAGAACTGGAGATTTTACTAGAGATCTTTTAATATAACCTTAAGAGTTAGGAGAGAAGAAAAGATACGAGGAAGAAAGGAAGACACACCCAAGTGTGAGTGTGTGCCTCTCAGGGAGAATCATTGCTTGTTTGTGTTTGAGACAAGTTGGCCTCAGATCCAGAGCAGTCCTCCTGCCTCAGCCTCCCAGGCATAGAGATTTGATAGTCAACTGCATTCTCATTGGGAAAATATGAATTAGAGATGTAGTTCCATGGGAAAGTGCTGTCTAGAATTCAGGGAGCACTGTACCAATCCCCAGCGCTGCATAAACCAGATGTCATGGTACACAGCCTCATCACTTGGGAGGTAGAAGCAGAAGGACCCATGCTTATCCTCACCTATGAGGCATGTTGAGTTTGAGGCTAGCCTGGGCTATATGTGACTCTGTCTGGAAGGGGTGGGTAGAGGAGGTAGGGAGAAACTTTTCATGGTTGACAATATTATTCAGCCAAAATTATTTCTTTTAAATAATTTCATTCTCAAATAATGGGTTTGCTTTTTGATATTTTGTTTAAGGCTTCACCTTGAGTTCACCGTGCACCCAGACTCCCTTGAGTCGGTTGACTTACTGCATAGTGGTACTGCAGGACAGTTTGTGCAGGTGTAGGAGCCCCTTCTGAATGTGCTGGAGTTGTTGCCACATTGGATGGAATCCAGGTGTAACGAGTTATCTGAGCAGAAAGATAGCCATTTTGGCCTTTAGGTTTTTGATTGCCCCTGAGCAGTTTCCATTGGCTGAGCTGGTCAGGTTGCAGTTTTCCAGCTGACTCAGAACAGAATTGGCCTGTCTTTTCCTGAGTTCTCGAGCCTGTCTGTGTTCTTGCTTACATCCCATTGCTTGGTCCCACCTTGACCTTCATTCTGTAGTGAGGAGCCCTGCACACATTAATTTCCAGAGGAAGTTTCAAGTCAATGTCCTCTATGTCTATCTGTAGGATAGTCCCATAAACTCAGCTAGTGAGCTGCAAGGGTGGCCCACAGCTTGTTTTAATTAGGAGCAAACTTCCTCCCAAGTATGGGGGATTTCAGCAGTACACATTTTTAATTTAATTTAATTTAATTTTATATGTTTGCATGTTTTACCAACATCTATGTCTGTGTATGTCTGTGCATGTTTGATGCCCACAGAAGCCAGAAGAGTTCATTGGATTCCCTGGAACTGGAGTTACAGATGGTTGTGAGCTGCCATCTAGGTACTAGGAATTGAACCTCTTCTGTTCGAGTACCAGTGCCCATAACCACCAAATCTCTCCAAACCCACTACTACATAAATTTTAATAATGGCGCAATATGGCAGACTTTGGTTTAATTGTGTGTCAGTATTTTTGCCCTGAATGCTTTCTCTCACTTTTCTTCATGTTGGTATCTTGCCTCCATAACATCATGAATAACCTTAGTATGTTTTGTCTTCCCATGTGTACTATTGCAAAGTAATGTAAAGTCCATTTATAGTTTTCAGGTTTTAGAATCAATTTGTGTATAATATGTAAATATTTGGTAGTGATGTCAAAATTACAAACACTAGGAATGTGTGTGTATGTGTGTGTGTGTGTGTGTGTGTGTGTGTGTGTGTGTGTGCGCGCGTGTGTTGCTAGAGATAGAGTCCAGAGCCTTATACTAGGTAGATGCTCTACCCCTGAACCACACCCCTAGCCTAGGTATTTTTGACAACATTAAAGAGAATCTTTTTTCAAAATAGTTTTCACTCAAAGAGCAAGGCTTCACAAACTAAAACACAGGGGTATGATGCTGGAGAGATGGCTCAGTGTCTAGGAACACATGCTGTATTTGCAAAAGACCCAAGTTCAATCCCAAAGCTTACAAAGCAGAGGTTTGTAAAAAATTATTACTATTAACTTCTTTGTTTGTTTTTCCAGACAGATTTCTTTGTGTAGTCCTAGCTGTCCTAGAACTCACTCTGTAGACCATACTGGCCTGGAATTTAGAGATCCCCCTGCCTCTGCCTCCGGAGTGCCAGGATTAAAGGTGTAGGCCACACCACTTCCAGCTTTATTAACTTATTTTTAATCTCAGGATAATGAAATTGCAGACCATTGGCACACATGTCCTGTTTAGTTTTCCTTTTCTGTAGCTATGACAGAATTAGGATTAGGATTACTAATTGATCCCAGCAACCTTATCAGTATACTGTAGTCATTCTTATCAGTCAGATTTGGTATTCGAGTTGCACATCCTGTTCTGAAGGTAATGTTGCCAACAAGGTACTTCACAGACAGAATTTGGCATGTATATCCGTGTCAATCTGCTGGTCTGGCTTGACTGAAGCAGGGGTAGTAACTGCTGGCTTAGTCTCTTAGGCTCTGGTTGGTTGGTTTTTGTTTTGTTTTGTTTTTCAAGACAAGGTTTTTTCTGTGTAGCCCTGATTGTCCTAGACCCCACCTCCACCCTCTTCTCTCTGTCTCCCAGGCTGGCTCACAGAGATCCGCCTGCCTCTTCCTCTGCCTTCTGAGTACTGGGATTAAAGGCCTGTGCCACCACCCTGCCGTATGTCTCTCAGGATCTTATACCTGTCCTGTCCTCTCCGGAACTTATCTAATCTTGTCCCAGACCATTTTATTTTAAACAGATGTACTGTGCACAGTGGTTCTCTACCAACTCCCATGCACTTTTCCGGCTGCTTGGTCTGGAATTTATTCACTCTCTGGTGGAATTCAATAACTGCATGTGTGCAGGCAGAAAAGAAATTCTTAACTCTTGCCTTGTTTCTGTGATAGCCCACAGCTTTTTAAAAATAGGCCACAGCTTGTTTATGAAACAGCTAACTCCCCCCATCACTGTTTTCTTGGTTTGTGTGATTTTTAAACAATTATCTCATTATGTGACTACCCTCAGCCAAACATAATGGCCCCAGTGAGGTCTGAGGCTTAACTCTAACCACTAGCCAGAAATGCTGATGGAGTTTGGACATTATGAATGGAGCAGTGGATTGGAAGTTCCAGGATTGTGAAACCCTGTGCTGGTCCTTCAGGTTGAGAGGCAGACTTGGGGCTCTCATCTTCTCACTTTTCGGTTTCAGTTCAGCACAGCGTTTCACAACAGCATGCTCAAGTCAAATGCCATTTAACAAGAGACAGAAATGTGCCCGTGAAGCTTCGTCTGAGCCCTATTGTCTCATTGCTGCACCAGTAGGTGTCACTGTGTGCATTAAATGAAAATCAAAGATGTCATTAAATGAATCTTCAAATTAAGCATTATTACAGGTTTTTCAAACAGTCTGCTCCCCAAAGTGAACAAGGATACTTGCACCCATTTCCCCCTGGCTTTTTAATGTCTGAAAAAGTTACCTTCTTAGGCTCCTTTAAGAAAACACAACATTGTTCTTTCTTCCCACCTTAAGTGAGCTCTCATGTGCATGCAGATTGTAATGTTGGATGCATCGGCTAGAGTTGGAAGACAACAGGTAGACCAGTATGTTAAGCCGAGGGAGTGGATCGTTGTGCATGTGTGTATCTCTCTCTCCTGGGGAAGAATTTAGTTTTTGAAACTTCATTGGAGGGGAGATAGGCATCTTTAAACTTTTACATCTGCACTTGTTTACTTATTTATTTTATTGTGGGTTGGGCTCAGAGGTGCCGTAGCACATGTGTGGAGGTCAGAGGCCAGATTGCAGGAGTAGGTTCTCGCCAGGAATTAAACCCAGCTCATTAGGCTTGGCAGCAAGTGTCTTACTTTTATTCCCTCTGCTAGCCACCAGCCAGAGGTAGGTTTCTTTACTGCAGATATTTTTTGTATGTGTGACAATTCAAAAGAATAAAGCATAGAGAATGTATACAAATATATAGAAAACATTTGTATCTGAGAATTTTTGACAAAACTCTTAGGGATTTCACATGTTCATCAGATTACTCTTCTTTTTCTGAGAGGAAAAGCTATTACCTAATTATGTTTCATAACCCTAGCCATGTTTTCCATATTTCTGGGACTGCACTATACAAGCATCCATGTCTTTTATCCCCTGTGAGTTAGTTCACTCTTCTTTGTCCCTTCTGAGTATTGAGCACTGACTTTGTGTGTCATGTGACTGGGGTGTGGGGTAGTGGTATGCTCACTTTGCAAGGTTTCACTGCTAGGAACAGTAAGCATCACAGAATGTGTTCCTTGGTGCAGCATGCAAATTGGGTTGCATAAGTGTTCCTGAGAGCTGTGCCTGTGTGGGAATTGGTCAGGCAGTGCTGGACTAGTGAATGATGCCTACATAGTCTTCAGTTCCTAAGGAGGTTACTGTTATTTTCACAAAGAATGGCATAGAAAAGATTCATGGGGATGGAGTGTGCCTGTGTGGAGATTTAGGGTGTGGCCTTTAAGGTTCCCACAGTCACAGCTTAATCACCTTGGTCCCTGTTGTCCCTGATTTCCACAGTAAAGATGGAGATGACGTCTATTTCATGGAAAGGGCAAAGTAGCTGAAAGACATACACAGACAACAACAAAGGGCAGCCGTACTCATGCAAAATTCTTTTCCACTTTCAACTTTTTAAATCAATAATACTAAAAATTCCCAAATCTTTGTCCCTTTAGGCAGTGTGACAACATGCAATAAGTTCCATGCCCTGGTGTCAGAAGGTCAGGATCTGAGTGCTGTATCAACACTCAGTTGTTTGTTTATGGGCTGAGCTGGCATTTTCTGTTTTTGAGTTTCCTAGTCTGGGAAGGGACATGAATGTTGTGAAGGTTAAATAAGGGACTTGAGCTGAATCTATAGTATTTTGGTTTTTAAATATATTTATTATTACTGTCTATATATGCTCTATGGGTGTATGTGTGTAGGTCATAGGACAGCTTTGTGTAAGTTTCTGTCCTTCCACCTGTATATAGAGTCCAGGGACTGAACTCAGATCTCCAGGGCTTTTACCTACATGGCAAGAGTCTTTACCTTCTCAGCTGTTTGCCAGCCCAACATTTTATTTATTAAAGAAGTGAGATCAACTGCCTAGGAAGGGGAAAAAGACAAGGTCTCCTGAGTAAGTTGGGAGCATGAGGGATGGGGGGAGATGGGGGGAGGGGAGGGAATGGGAGCGGCGAAAAAGGTATAGCTCGATTTTTTAAAAATTAATTAATTAAAAATTCAGATCAAAGTAAGTGTAAGCATATATAAACTCCTGTTAAGTCTTGGTCATATGAAGATGCGTTTGTGCATTGTCTGTTCAGAAACTGTATAGAGGCTGAAAGGCCAGGACATTCTGAAACTGCTCCTGGGTTGACTGAGGACTGAGAGTCATTGGTTGTTGAGCTGTTTTGACACTAAGCAGACCAAATGTGCTTGCTGGAGCAGGTTGGTAAACCAGACTTTTAGAATTAGAGCAAAAAGACAAAAAACTTTTAAGCATTCCCATAGTTTGAGGCCTGGGGAGTGTACAGTGTATGTCTCTCTCTCTCTCTCTCTCTCTCTCTCTCTCTCTCTCTCTCTCTCTCTCTCTCTCGTTTTTTGAGACAGAGTTTCTCTGTGTAGCTTTGGAGCCTATCCTGGCACTCACTCTGAAGACCAGGCTGGCCTCAAACTCACAAAGATCCACCTGTCTCTGCCTCCTGAGTGCTGGGATTAAAGGTGTGCGCCACCGACCTTTGGCCTCTCCCTCCCTTCCTCTCGATTTGTCTCTCCCTCCTCCAGTCCTTTCTTCCTTCTCTACTTCCCTTCATCCTCTCTCTCCATTGCTCTTCTTCACTGAGACTTGAACCCAAGGCCTCGAGCATGCCAGATAAGTACTGTTCTACTGATCGTGAGTTACCTGCCCAGTATGTCCTGCTCTGTTTCTTTTTGCACAGCACAAGAGTTGAAGCTTGCGCATACCAGGCAGGGTCTCTCCCACAGAGCTGACATCCCCAGCCTTCTTTTTGCTTTTTAGTCTGTATATCCCAAGCAGGCGTTGAACTTGTCCTTTTTGCCTGTTGCAGTGATTACAGGCGTGCACCATTTGACCAAGCTTGTCCTGCCAGTTTTGAAAGCTTTTCATCCTTCATGTTGAAAGCTTTGGGATTTGCCATCCCTGCTGGAGTCTGTCTTTTTCCCTTCTGCCAGCCTCTGGCTCTTTCCCTCCACCCTTCCTCCTGTGGTCTTCCTCACGGGTGGCTGGGAGGGAATGTTGAACCCCTTGTGGTACAATAGCAGCAGTACTCTGAGCAAACTTATTTCTACAACTCTCACGGAATCAAAAGAAAGGAACATGTAGTCTATCAGAAATGCTTCAGTTGAGTGATATGAAGCTCATTAAACACACTCTCTGCTCACTGCACATTCCAGTGCAGTCCTGGGAGCTCCTGGTATACCATATGTTCTTATTTGGGAGATACTCAAAGCAGTGGAGCAAAGTTTCTGCTCCTAAGTAGAAAAACCAAGAGCTTTAGTAGAAACTTTTGAAATCTTGATATCTCCCAACCCCGTTTCCCCAGTTTTCTTGAGGCACAAATGACATCTGACAATTATATATATTTAATGAGTTGAAGGTAAAATTTCATATATATATATATATATATGAGAGAGAGAGAGAGAGAGAGGAGAGAGAGAGAGAGAGAGAGAGAGAGAGAGAGAGAGAGAGAGAGAACAACAACCAAGTTAGTGTATGTATCACCTGGCATAGTTATCACGATGTGCATGTACACATATGTATGTATGTATTGAGAGACACATTTTAAAATGTGAAACATCCTTTAAAAATTAGGAACAGGAGAAATTCGAATCCATACACTGGAAAGCGTGCTCATATTTCAGTTCTGTACTGCCATCTGGAAATGGGTATGGTGTGGCATCAAAAGTATAGTGGAGAAGGGTAAGCTCCTCCTAAGGACCTGAAAGCCAGGCTTCTCTTCCTCTCCTGATAAGTGCAGTGCTCACTTTTGAACCAGGAAAATAATCTGTGTGCATTGAAAAGTGATAAAATATTGCTAGTATTTACAGCGAAGAACTGTAACATGCTTCCTAGCTTTTGGACCTCTTGAAATGCAGTCTGCGTTTTCTTCCCATTTTGCAAGGATTTATTGTGTTCCCGCCCCACGCTTTGAACTGCATGGGGCAATTCGGGGAAGATTTATACAATGCAATGTCTCTCCTGGGAACTGAGAGGCTATTTGAAGGGATTATAACTAACCAACAAGGAAAACTAGGCACACACTATGAAGAAGTAATAAAGTTTGAAGTAATGTGAGCACTACCAGGCTGGTTTAGAAGGGCTGACATGCAGAAAAGATGTGGTCATCTAGCTCTTGTCCTTGGCCTCACTGCCCACTGCTGCCTTCGTCCCATGCCTGCTCCTCTTCTGCCTTATCTTTTGACTGACTCCTGTCACCGCCCCTTCACTAAGTTGTTTTCCAGAGTCAGAAAACATTAGACCTATTTTTTTATGTGTGCAGGTTTTGTCTACATGTATGTATGTGTACTATATGCATGCCTGTAGAGATCAGAAGAGGTGTCAGAGGCCTAGGAATGGAGTTATGTATGATTGTGAGCTACCATGTGGGTGCTAGGAATGGAACCTGGGTTCTCTGCAAGAGCAGCAAGTGTTCTTATTTGACTGAAGCAACTCTCCAGCCCCTTGTCTTCTAGATTTTTTTTTTTTCTAACCAAGTCTCACTATGAAGCTCTGAGTGACCTGGAACTTGCTAAGTAGACTAGGCTAGTCTCAAATTCACAGAGATCTGCCTGCCTGTCTCTCCTTTCCCCTGTGCTGGGACCACATTTAGCCTAGAATGTCTGGTTGTTTGTATGAGATAAGGTTCACTCTATGGAACAAATTGGCCTGGAATTCACTGTAAGGTTCAGGCTAGTCTCAAGCTCACAGTGTTTCTACTGCCTCTGGGTCTTAAGTATCAGAATTACAGTCATGAGCTACCATACCCAGGTCAGGTGTTTTGCTTTGTTTGTTTATTTATTTATTTATTTATTTATTTATTTATTAAGGAAATGGCCAGTGCTCAAACCTAGGGCCAGGCATGTACTCTCCCACTAAGCCGTGTCTTTTGGGATCTTGGCTCTCTACCATTTCCAATGCATGTGTCTTACATGCTTGATTTTGTTCATCAGACCTTGGCCTCTGGTGGGAAGCAGAGTGTTGTAGATGTTGTCCCTAGGATCAACTGCAGCCCACCATGCCCTTGTGGCTTCTTTCTGAGCCTTTGCCTCTGGACATGAAATTGGTCCTGCTCCCTCCGTTGCACGTTGTCCCTGCCTCTTCCTCTATTGCTCCCTGCCACTCCCAGTCTTCTTTTGTCCTCTGCATCTTCATGATGCTCCTCACCACCTACCCAGTTTTTCAAAATGAAGTTATTCCTCCCATATAACCTACCCTCGGTTTGCCATCCTTTACTCTGCCTGCCCCTCCCCCATCTGGATATTCATCTGTTTTCTAGAAATGTCTATGGCCTTGGCCCCTGGTCCCAGCTTCCTGTGAGTGCTTATGCCCCTAAGATCTGCTTTGTGTGCCTACTAGGCTTTGCTTCCTGTGTTTCTGTGCACTGCTCTTGAACTTGCCTTTCCATTTCTGCTGTGTCTCAACTGTCTATGGTCTGGAGGTCAGGCTTACAGTTAGAATTTTGTAAAACCCTTCCCAATCCTGTCCTTGCTTCTTCTCCAACCTTCTCTTAACCTGTTCTTCAGGTTTCAGTTATGCCATCCGTGTTGTCCAGGTATATCATAACAGTCCTGGGTATGTCTTCCTATTAATTGTTTCTTAGGTCTGAGAAATCCCTCCTCTGTGTTCTCCTGTAAATAAAGAACCCAGAGCCAGCCAGGAGGCTTGCCCCTCTCTGCACCTTCCTAAGTGCCTGGATGGAACTGATTGCACGCTTCTCTGTGTTTTTCTCAAGCTGGTGTGTTTCTTTCATGCCAGTGTTTGTGCTGTGGCACACCAGCAGTGCTGACCATCTGCCAGTCTCTAAATCCGACCCCCACATGATGCTTTCTACAAGCATGCCTCTTGCGTGCTGGTACCCACACTGTATCCAGTTCTTCCCAATTAGATGAGTAAAGTGCCACGTAGAATTGCTTTCAAAGCTGGGAAGTATTTGGCTATGTGCTTAATGTTGAGTTTTGTTTCTTAATTATCCCTAAATTTTAGTTTAGTATCGAGTGTCTGTGTAATTTAAAGCAGAATGACTATTTAAATGTTTGAAAAGTATATGTTTCTAAAATTTCCATATGTTTAATAAGCTGCTCTGTTGAATGTATAATGTCCTTCATTGTGGATTACTGTTTCCATCTAATAGATGCTGTTTCTTGTACTAATACGTTCCAAGTTACTTTCATAAATATTCTTTCCAGCAACCACATAAAAAGATACAAATACAATGTGTATTAAAACTAAAACCCTCAATTTTTGAATGTTTTTATTAGCATATATTAATTAGACATAATAATAGATTTTATTGTGAACTTTCCATACATGCACATAATGTATTTTGGCCATATTCATTTCATGTCTTTTTTATGACCCAGTGAGTTTCATTAGCAGTCCTTACAGGACTATAGTGAAGATTTGTTTACAGGACTATGGATACCTTGCCAGCATCTACACATGCATGCACGCACGCACGAAAGTAGAACAGGGTAGTTGGAAAGAGGCAGGGTATTAGGGGAAGTGAGACACTGGCTATGATTGAAATATATTATGTACAAGTGTAAAAATGTCATAATAAAGGCTGCTGTTGCATATAATTAATATATAGCATAATTAATATATGCTTATAAAAATATTATAAATGAAAGATGATGTCTCTCTCTCCTTCATCAACTTTGAGTCCTGTGAGCTCTAGCCCCACTCCAGGACAGGAAATCGACAGGCCCAATATTGTACAAACAATTATATGGGTAATCCGAGCTGCTGTGAGTTCAAGTGCGCAACAGCTATATCACATGTTGGGAGAGATGTTGGGCCCCAGCCCCCACGGGGTCTCCATGAGTTGCTGTCAGCCAATAATCACAGGTGCATCCTGTTTTCTAGTCCTGGATTACAGCCCCGGCAGTACCCCACTGGCATCAAAAACA